>NC_067245.2:95136495-95437983 GCF_019359855.2 Lolium perenne
TCCTTTCCGGCCGCGTTCGCAGTTCCTCATCCCGGAACAGGGAGTGACAGGTCACAGTTCTTTACACTCTGTAGAGGGGTGTTGCTTTACCCATAAGAGATCTTAACCTTGGTGCCAACCGGGCAGCTTTCCCGTCCACACTTCCTTCGGTGTGAGGCCCGGTATAAGGTCATAGTCAATCATATTCCTCCGCTACCTCGCACACCCACCCTTTGTTGCAAACCCCGACCCTGGGTCCTCGCCGGTCCCATTATTCCCGTAATTTCAGGGTGGACCCCGACCACGACGATGCAGGATTGAACCAAACTCCTTCGCCGGTAGCTGCAACCCATCATAGACCACATTACCGTGGGGAATTAGAAGGGGATCCCCACCCACCAATTGTTCCGCAAGCAGCAACCGCTACGGTAAGCAACAGCTATACCGTGGGGAATTAGAAGGGGCTCCCCACCCACCAATTGCTCCGCAAGATACAACCGTCTATGGTAAGCGCATCCGTTGATGTACAAGAGGTGGAAATACAATTGACTATTCCGTCCCACTCCAGATCTTATGGTTAACACGGGTATTACGGCACAAGAATCACTGGCGACATTTGTTGTTTAATCCTAGATGGATATAAACCTTTGCAATGGAACCTCCACCATATCAACACAATCCATGGTTCCATTGCCAACCACATAGTCATATTCATAGTTATGAAAGTAGTGGTTTTGGTTTTTTATGCAATAGTGATAACCATAGTACGTTGCAAGTAATTTGATAGAAATACTCAAATGGCATGAGCAAGTGATGAACTTGCCTGAACACTGCAAAGTTTTGCAGTTTGAAGGTGTGGACTGACCCTTGTCCTCTTTCTCTGAAAAATAGCATCATTGTCCGATAAGGGCAATGGTTAAAGAAGCAATTATGCATGATTCCAATTTTTAGGGTTTGTTCCCCCCTTCCGATGTCGTTGTAATTTCATGTGAGAGGTTAATACTAAGAACAACTTGGAGATACTGGATTTAGGGTAAATACAACCTTGAGATATTGTCAAGGTGTTTTTATAGTCCAAAGGCATTATTGAACTAATTTTCATTATTGAAAATAATATGAGTGATTTAAATGATTATTTAAATCATCAAATTAAGACTTATTCTTAGTTGTCTTCAAAAATTCCCTTTGATATTTTATTCAGGTAGAGAATTTTATGCTGATCAATTTTCATATTTTTAATTATTTTTTTAGAGTTATTTAAATATTTATTGTGATTTACCAAAGTTTATGTAATTTAATTGAATTGTGAAATGGCAAAAATGCCCCTGGGCCCACCTGTCGGTGCAACCCAGTGGGTTAGGTTGAACCGACCGGCCTGGTCCGGCTCGACCAGCCCCACTTCTCTCTCTCCCTCTCACGCGCGACCGAACCCTAACCCTAGCCGCTCTGGCGACTCGCATCGCCTCCGCCGTCGCCGCTCGATTCCGGCGAGATTCGCCGGACCTGGCCCTCGCCATGGTGCGCAATCGACGCGCCCCACGATGGCGGTCAATCCTATCCGCGTCGATCTGACGCGGGCGACCTGCTGCTCTCGGCCTCGACCCCTTCTGGTGCTAGGGTTACGGGATCGCTCGATCCCGCCGTTCCTGGCGCTCCTGGTGCTTGGACTCCGCCCTGGCTTCGCCGCCGTGGTGCGGGTAGTGCCGTGGTGCCGCCATGGCCTGGCTTGGCTTGGCGCCGCCTCGCTCTGGCGTGTGCCGCCATGGCCGCCATGGTCGTGTCTATCTGCTCGACCACGGTAAGTGCGCCACTCCTTCTTCTCCTTTGTGTTCTATTTCTTCTCCTCCTAGCTTGAGATGCGGCTACTCCCCTTCATGGAGAGACCATCTCGTGCTGCTGCTATTGCTCTACTAGCTGCTGTTGCTGTGCTTGCTGTTGCGATGCTTGCTGTTGCTGTGCGCATGCTGCTAGGCTTCTCGCTGCTATCCTGGATGCTAGCTACTGCTGCTCTACTGCTATGCATCTGCTGCTGCTGTGCAATTACCATGGCCTCTGCTACTGTATCCATACTTGTGCTTGTGCTAGTGCTTCTCTGTGCCTCTGTTCTTGATGCTATTCTTGCCAATTACTCAAGTGTATTCATATGTATGGCCCTGACTTGATTGCAGTATGCAATCCTTGCAAGTTTGCAAGAACCAGTGCCTTTTGGTGCGATTCAGTGTGCTACAATTCATAGACATGCTCCCTTGAGCATGCCTGTGGGCTAAACAACACCATCCCTTGATGGTGTGCTTCTGCATATAATTATATGTCATCTTTATGATTATCTGCTTTGCCATTGTTCCTGTTCTGTGGCTAATTCACTTGTCTGACATGTGTTGGTGCTATAATTGATGTTTAGCATACTGTAGCATGCTCTTGCATGCTTCTGGTGGTCATATGATCACCAGTTGCTTGTAGAAACTGCTCTATGTGGTCTGTGCCTCACTGTGGTTCACTCTGGTGCTCATCCAGTGCTGTTTATGCTACATACAGGCTTAGCCTGTGTGTGCTGTTGCTGGCTCAAGCATCATCTGAGGCTTGCAGTGATCCTCTGGATCATTTGCCAAGCTCTGGTGTATTGACTTCTTGTATATTCATTTATCTGTGTTGTTTTGCTTGACCAAGTGGATAAATGATGTGAACTGCTGGCAGTTGTGATCATCTTACAGTTAAATTGATTGAGCTAGAGGGATGCCAACATCTGTTGGGTACCCTAGCTCTTACTGAACCCTCTTTGGGTGATGATGTGCTGGCTGGAAGTGTGGCTGTGGGTTGAGGTGGCCTTGACAGCCACTTGGTGCTGTCATGGTAGCTCCCCCCTCTCAGGGACTTGCTGTGGTGGATTGTTGCTCACTGGCCTAACCATATTTGGTTGCCAGATGCATTTGATGTTGACAAACCTAGATAGACACATGATAGTCTATCATGTCTGATGGCTTAGCTAGCTCTAGGTTGTCAAGTGAACCTGGTAGCTGGCCAGGTTTTTGAATCCATGTTGGATTTCTCTGGTTGTGTCCATGTGTGGACACAACCAGTGTTCCCTGGATGATCTCTACTGGCTGTTCTCTATGTTTGCTTGAACCAAATGACTAGATAGCCATATGATGACACAAACATAGGGTATCTACCCTTTTGGTGTGCTGGAGATCATGCCTGTGCAATATATGAGCAGAACCTTTTGGTCTGTTCATGATCATATTTATACCTCACTCCAGCTCCTAGAAATAGTGTGTTGGTGTAGAGGATTGCTTCAGCAATGAATTGGTGCTTGCCCTGCTCCTCCTTGAACTTGTGATCTTGGTTTGATTCAGTGGTGACTTTGGACAGATTGAACAGCTCTGGCTGTTCTTCCTGTTCTTGCTGCTCTTGGTGCCCTTACCCTGCTGCTTGGTCGATGAATGAACTAGGGTTTGCTGTGGAAAAGTTTTTATATGGTTGGTCCTTGCTTCTCTGGTCGACAGCTCCACCTTTCACTTTGGGTGACTCACTGTGTATGTGTCTTTGCATGCACACAGCCCAGTGAGCGTGTGTGTGTGTGTCTGTGATGCCACACTTGGCTGAGAGAGTGGATCAGCTCGGCAGTCTTGATCATATCCTCTCATGATTCAATATTTTTGCTAACCTGCCAATTGGCATTGCCACTTGGCACAATGTTCTTTTTGTGTGATTTATATGCAGGGATCATGAAATTGATCAAGATGAAGATCTTCAAGCTCAAGATTAACTTGTAGCTTAGGATATATTTTTCTTACTTGTAATTTTCTTTTTCTTTTTCTATTTAAGCAATTCTTGTAATGTGTTGTATTATTCATTTATTTTCTTTATGAATATTGTAATGACAATGTAAATTGTGTGATGATCAATAAAGCTCAAGGTTTTCTCTAATGAGCTTTAATTATTATGTGTATTATTTATACTTTGTATCCTTATTATTTACTTAATGAATTCCCTTATAATTAATTTATGAGTTATTTGTTTTTATGTTTGAATTTGAATTTCAAATTCAACTTTGAGTTGAATTCAATCATACAACTTAACTTTGAATTCAACCAAACAACTTAAGTTTGATATGATCTCTCCCCCTCTCTTCTAAAAAACCTAATCTAGTTAAGTGAGGTACAAGTTTGTCGCACTCTCGAAACCCTAACCCTGTAAGGTGTCGAGAGAGAAACTTGTCCCCCTTCGATGCAGTTTTTATTTAAAAGCGCGAAATTTCCCCAGAATTTGCAATGCAATGCACATCCTTTTCTAAAATCTACCCCTCGATCGTCTCTAAACCTGGGACATTACAGCCTTTCCCCCTTAAAGAAAACTTCATCCCGAAGTTGTGGTTGTAATACCTGAAGAGTTCGGGGTATGTTTTCCTCAGGTCTTCCTCCTTTTCCCAGGTGGCTTCCCTCTCGGGGTGATGCTTCCATTGTATCTTGCAATACTTGATAGCTTTATTTCTGAGTTGTTTCCAGCTCTCCTCGAGAATCTTGGCTGGCTTCTCGATGTAAGTCAAGTCTGGTTGTAACTCGAGCTCTTCATGTGATACTGGTTCATCAGGGGTTTTCAGACACTTTGGGAGTTGCGACACATGGAATACATTGTGAACCTGAGATAACCTTCCCGGTAATTCCAATTCAAAGGCTAATCCTCGGTTTTGACTCAAAATCTTGAAAGGTCTGATGTACCTAGGACTGAGCTTTCCTTTTACTCCAAACCTCTGGAGTCCTTTCATCAGGCTTACCTTAAGATATACCATGTCTCCAACTCGTGGCTCCCATGTTCTCCTCTTCTGATCGGCATAACTCTTTTGCCGACTTTGGGCTATCTTGAGCCTATCTCTGATAATGTCAATGATTTGTTGTTTTTCCTTGACATAATCAGGATTAAACTCCTTGCTTGCTCCAGCTTCATACCAACATATCGGTGATCTACACTTCCTTCCATACAGAGCTTCAAATGGTGCCATCTTGATGCTGCTTTGATAGCTATTATTGTATGAAAACTCTGCTAGTGGTAAGTGCTCCTCCCATGATCCTCCGAAGTCTAGGGCACAAGCCCTAAGCATATCCTCTAAGATCTGGTTGGTTCTCTCGGTTTGTCCACCTGTCTGGGGATGGTAAGCGGTACTATAGTCCAACTTGGATCCTAAGGCTTCGTGTAGTTGCTTCCAGAATGCTGATGTGAACACGGATCCTCGATCCGACACTATCTTCTTAGGCACTCCATGTTTACTCACGATCTCTTTGATGTAAAGATCGATGAGTTTCTCTCCTTTATCCTGCTGATTTACCGCTAAGAAGTGGGCGCTCTTCGTCAACCGGTCCACGATTACCCATATCATATCCTTCTTTTTATTGGTCATGGGTAGTCCGGTGATGAAATCCATCCCTATTTCCTCCCATTTCCACTCTGGAATAGGTAAAGGTTGTAACTTTCCTGCCGGACTCTGATGTTCAGCCTTCACTCTCTGGCAGGTATGGCATTCCGCCACATATTGTGCTATCTCTCTCTTCATGTTATTCCACCAGAATAGTTCCTTTAGATCCATGTACATCTTTGTACTTCCCGGATGTATGGAATATGGTGTTTGATGAGCTTCCCGGAGTGTTACTTCCTTAATTTCAGCAATATCCGGAACGCAAATTCTCTTCTGGAACCATAATGATCCAGATTCTCCGCGGTGAAATTCTGATGGTCTTCCTTCATCTATTCTTCTCATCTCCTCAATGATAAATGGATCATCCAGCTGACCCATCCTGATCTCATTCTTCAGGTTAACATTTAGCTCATCGGCTACTTGCAACGCCGATAACCCTTCATGGGCTTCCTTCTCCCAAAGTTGTATTTGGGCTTGGCTTATTTCCTTCCTCAACTCCGGTGAGATTTCTTGTTCCACTCCTCCGGTGCTCTTCCTACTCAAGGCATCTGCTACAACATTGGCCTTTCCTGGAGTATAATTGATGGTTAAATCATAATCCTTGATCAATTCTAGCAATCTTTTCTGCCTCATGTTGAGTTCCTTCTGGGTGAAGAAATATTTGAGACTCTTATGATAGGTATAGAGCTCACACTTGGCTCCATAAAGAAAATGTCTCCAAGTTTTGAGTGCAAATACGACTGCTGCTAATTCCAAGTCATGTGTTGGATAATTCACTTCATGAGGTCTGAGTTGCCTCGATCCATAAGACATCACTTTCCGATCTTGCATGAGTACGCAACCCAATCCATGCTTGGATGCGTCACAGTACACGGTGTAATCCTTGCCAACTTCCGGAACCGCTAACACCGGTGCCGTGGTGAGTTTCTCCTTCAGAGTTTGAAAACTCTTCTCACACTCCTCTGACCACACGAATGGTGTGTTCTTCCTTAACAGCTTTGTCATTGGTCCTGCTATCTTAGAGAATCCTTCAATGAATCTCCGGTAATATCCTGCCATTCCTAGGAATCCTCGGATTTCCTTGTGATCTTGGGTGCTTCCCATTCTAGAACTGCTGCTACCTTACTCGGGTTAACAGCTATTCCATCTTTACTAATGACATGACCAAGGAATTCCACTTGATCTAGCCAAAATTCACACTTGCTAAATTTGGCATAGAGTTGATGTTCCCTTAGTGTTTGCAACACTAACCTCAAATGTTCAGCATGTTTGGCCATGTTCTTGGAATATATCAAGATATCATCGATGAATACGATGACAAACTTGTCTAGATATGGCATGAAGATCTTATTCATGAGATTCATGAATATTGCTGGGGCATTGGTTAATCCAAAAGGCACTACAAGGTATTCATGATGTCCATACCTTGAGACAAAGGCAGTTTTCGGTACGTCTTCCTTCTTGATCTTTATCTGGTGATAACCGGATCTTAGATCAATCTTGGAAAAGACTCCCGCGCCTCTAACTTGATCAAATAGATCTTGTATTCTTGGAAGTGGATACTTGTTCTTGATTGTGACGTTGTTCAGATTCCTGTAGTCTCCGCACATCCTTCTTCCTCCATCTCTTTTATCCACGAAGATCACAGGTGATCCCCATGGTGAAACACTCTCTTGTATGAATCCCTTTTGTTCTAAGTCATCCAGTTGCTCCTTAAGTTCTTTCAACTCCTTGGGCCCCATCTTATATGGTGCCTTAGCAATCGGAGCTGTTCCTGGAATTAGGTCGATAGTGAATTCTATCTCCCTATCTGGTGGCATACCAGGTAATTCCCTTGAGAAACACATCCTGGAATTCATTCACTACAGGTATATCTTCTAACTTCACCTCCTTCATGCTGTTCAGCTGTAGCTCAACTTCAATTTGTGTATGTTTGTCGCCTTGGTAGATCATTCTACTTCCATCGGGGCTTTTCAAAGACACCGTCTTGTTCACACAGTCGATCAACGCTCCATTAGCTTCTAACCAGTTCATACCAAGAATGACATCAATGTCCTTCATCGGTAAAATGAACAGGTCCGCGTAAAACGCGCACTTATTGATCATGATGACTTGTTTTTGTTTGGTGTGGGTTACTACTATCGTTCCCCCCGCAGAAAGTATGGTTATGGGTGTGTCTAGCTTAGTGCAACTAATCCCATGTTTGATGATGAATTGTTGAGAAATGAATGATGTAGTTGCACCAGTATCAAAAAGTACTTTGCCAGGATGAGTGAGTATCTGAAGCGTACCTATCACCGCCTGATCGGAGTTGACCACCTCCTCCAGACTGGTGCAGTTCAGCTTGCCGAAGGGCTTCTTATTCTTCCAATTCCCTCCGATGTTTCCTCCTTGGCTTCCACCTCCTCCAGACTGACCTCCTCCGGTGTTTCTCTTGGGGCAGTCCTTCAGCATGTGCCCCTCCTGACGACACCCAAAGCATATTATCTTGGGTTTCCGGCAATCTTGTGAAAGATGCCCTCTAAACCCACAAATGCGGCAAACAATCTGGTTTGCGGCTTGGTTTCCTTGGTTCCTCCTATTATTGTTGTTGTTGTTGTTGTTGTTGTACCTTGGTTTGAAACTCAAGCCAGTATTAGGCTTGTTACTGACATATCTCTTAGGCTCAAACTTGGCCTTTTTCCTCTTCTCCTCCTGCAGTTGTTTGAAATCATCTTCCAGAGTGATGGCAGCATCCACCAACTCTTGAAACTCCGTAGCTCTCATCATACGGAGCTGAACCTTGAACTGGGGACTTAACCCCCTTAGAAACCTTTTCTTCTTCTTGTCCTCGGTGTTGACTTCTTCAACAGCATACCGGGACAGTTTAGAGAATTCCCTGACATAGGTCAGGATGGCCTTGTCCTTCTGCTCGAGACTTTCAAATTCTCGACGCTTCAATTCCATGATACTTTCAGGGACATTGGATTCCCTGAACTTCCTTGCGAATTCCTCCCAGGTAAAGACCTTTCCAGCCGGATAAACGGCTACTATATTGTCCCACCATGATGCGGCAGGTCCACACAGCAGATGGGTAGCGTAACGGACCTTCTCTTGATCGTTACATCCAACGGTATTGAGCTTTCGCTCAGTATCCATAAGCCAATCTTCTGCGTCCATTGGCTCGGGCGCGTATGCGAAAGATATAGGCTTGGTGTTCTGGAAGTCTGCTAAGGTGACTCCCGGATTCTCGGGTCTCTCCACCCGGTTCTGTTGCAGCAGCTCTTGAAAGAATTTGTTCTGCTGCTCCAACGTCACACGTTGTCTTTCCTCCACCAGCTGCATGTACTGGACGAAATTCTGCTGCGTCATGGGTGGTGGTGGTGGTGGAAACTGATCTCTGGCTGCTCCCTCAGCCTCTTCCTTTTGTTTTGCTTCGTGCTCCATGCGCTGCGCTTCGGTCTCCTCTCCTAACGCTCCCGACATAACCCCCTAGTTCTGCAACACAAGATGATACTCATAATTACTCCATGCGCAAGTTTTCTGAGCTCAACTTTGTGCACAGAACTAGTCACACAATGGAAATCAAGAAGCAAATCCAAATCATACAAAACATATACCATGTATATACATACTTAAGTGGTCTTATTACAATACTCAAGTCGATGTGAGTATGCAAACTCACTTATTAAAGTATATGTACAAATTTATACAAATATTACATACTATAATACATGTGGTACTTGTGTATTATAGCCTCGCCTCCCTTGGTGGGCTCTAGTCGATCTTCACTCCCGGTACATCCCAGGCTTCCATCCGGTCGAACGTGTCGTCCTCCTGATAGACCCTGGAACATAAGGTCTCCCCGTTGGCTGGTAGTCCGAATCAGATGATGATCCTAGGGAGAAATCAGTGTTCACAAACTGATCGTTAAGTGCATCATAGTCCACCCATCGGGTGTACTCCCCTGTAGCTCCACCATAAATGTTTCCAACACTCGTACCCGACTCAACCTGTGTCGGATACCCTCCATCAACTCCTTCATTACTAGGATAACTCTGGTTCTGGGTTGTGGCATCATCATTCATCTCCCCATCATAATACACAGAAGTACTATGAGTTCCAGTATCAGATCCCCAACGCCAACCCATGGAATTTTCTATAGGAGTCTCGGAACGCTGATTGTTTCCGGATTCCTCTCCGTCCTCATATCCCCCATAGGAACTTCCCAGATAGTTCCCAGGTGTAACAGGTGTAGTTTCACGCTCAAGAGGGTCAATACTAATGTAGTCACCAGCTGAGTAAACTGGTGTGTGCACCACATTCTCCATAGGTTCTTTCCCCCTAATCTCCTCCTTGGGTTCAGTAAACTCCTCTAGCATCGTATCAATTGCTCCCGTCAGATGATGGTTCAACTGAAAGAGTAATGATATGAAGTTGCGGCTATTATCCATGTATTTTGCAGCTGCTATGGGTTTGCGTTTTGCATATTTGTAGTGGTTAAGCATGGGATCTTCTTCCTCCTGATTATGAGGAATATGGGAGAATTCGGAACCCATAAGCTCTTTCGTCTTATGTTCCCGAATGTCGGTTATGGCTCTCATAACAGCTATATGGTAGGCTATGTTGATAGTCCTGGCTTCCCCTGCTGGCATGACTACGCTCATTCCCAGAGATTCGGGAAGTCGCAGTCCTACCCTACACTTGGCCAATACAGTACCATCATAGTACATGTATTTCTTTACTTGGATCTGGGGATCACACCCAAATTCAAGTAACATGGCTCGTAGAATATCTGCAAGTCCTCCTTCATATTCACTCAGTGTGGAATCCATCACTTTCACGTTTCGTCCTGGACGTGAACTTGCCATGTTGGCTGTAGAAATAGAAAGATTATAAGATTAGTAATAATGCATCATAATAGAGATAATAAAGAATTATCGCACTAAAAGATATGATTGTTGTATTCTCATTTTAATATACACCATATTTTTAGAGAATTCTTTACTAATCCTATTTGACTCCTAATGTTTGGTCCCATTTACTAGGTTCCAACCTAAGATCAAAGCTTTTGCTCTGATACCAACTGTGGTGACCCTGCATACCACTGCATGTTGTAGTATGCCAGTCATTGATATAACATTCACGAAGTACCATTCCGCAAATATTACATCCCTCAGAGTAGTACAACAGAACATAGCAGGTCCATAACTCATTCATTTATTATTACAACTATGATACACATGTCATCTTGGAGCTCCTCTTGGGTCCTGAGAGGAATACTCCTGGGTTCGAGGCGAACCCAACTTAGCTTACAATATAAGAGTCTCATTAAGTTATACATTTATTTCCTCGAGCAGCTAAATACTAAGAGTTTGGGCTGCTCGGTTACTACTACTACTGGATATCTCTAGGCTTGATCTCCTCCGGAAGCCTCCCCGGATCCATAGACGATGAGGTAGTCTACGCCTTCTATACCTCCAGAGAGGTCTGGTTCTTCATAGCCGATGATCTCGGCTCCTTCATTGTTGTCGTAGTCCTCCTCCAGACGATTCAGACAATCTAAGCATGGGATTTAAGAGTGGTATGAGTACGAGCGTACTCAACAAGTTCATTATAGATAAGAGGTGTTTAATGCTCTAGCTACAATATTAGACCAGAAAGTCTAATACCAATGCAAGTTTTGATAAACATTTCTTTAAGAGATTGCTTTTATTCCAAAGAGCTATGTCCGTCAGCCTTCACCGGTTTACTAGAACTTCATGGAGCTCCTTTCCGGCCGCGTTCGCAGTTCCTCATCCCGGAACAGGGAGTGACAGGTCACAGTTCTTTACACTCTGTAGAGGGGTGTTGCTTTACCCATAAGAGATCTTAACCTTGGTGCCAACCGGGCAGCTTTCCCGTCCACACTTCCTTCGGTGTGAGGCCCGGTATAAGGTCATAGTCAATCATATTCCTCCGCTACCTCGCACACCCACCCTTTGTTGCAAACCCCGACCCTGGGTCCTCGCCGGTCCCATTATTCCCGTAATTTCAGGGTGGACCCTGACCACGACGACAGTCTGGGATTGAACCAAACTCCTTCGCCGGTAGCTGCAACCCATCATAGACCACATTACCGTGGGGAATTAGAAGGGGATCCCCACCCACCAATTGTTCCGCAAGCAGCAACCGCTACAGTAAGCAACAGCTATACCGTGGGGAATTAGAAGGGGCTCCCCACCCACCAATTGCTCCGCAAGATACAATCGTCTACGGTAAGCGCATCCGTTGATGTACAAGAGGTGGAAATACAATTGACTATTCCGTCCCACTCCAGATCTTATGGTTAACACGGGTATTACGGCACAAGAATCACTGGCGACATTTGTTGTTTAATCCTAGATGGATATAAACCCTTGCAATGGAACCTCCACCATATCAACACAATCGATGGTTCCATTGCCCACCACATAGTCATATTCATAGTTATGAAAGTAGTGGTTTTGGTTTTTTATGCAATAGTGATAACCATAGTACTTTGCAAGTAATTTGATAGAAATACTCAAATGGCATGAGCAAGTGATGAACTTGCCTGAACACTGCAAAGTTTTGCAGTTTGAAGGTGTGGACTGACCCTTGTCCTCTTTCTCTGAAAAATAGCATCATTGTCCGATAAGGGCAATGGTTAAAGAAGCAATTATGCATGATTCCAATTTTTAGGGTTTGTTCCCCCCTTCCGATATCATTGTAATTTCATGTGAGAGGTTAATACTAAGAACAACTTGGAGATACTGGATTTAGGGTAAATACAACCTTGAGATATTGTCAAGGTGTTTTTATAGTCCAAAGGCATTATTGAACTAATTTTCATTATTGAAAATAATATGAGTGATTTAAATGATTATTTAAATCATCAAATTAAGACTTATTCTTAGTTGTCTTCAAAAATTCCCTTTGATATTTTATTCAGGTAGAGAATTTTATGCTGATCAATTTTCATATTTTTAATTATTTTTTTAGAGTTATTTAAATATTTATTGTGATTTACCAAAGTTTATGTAATTTAATTGAATTGTGAAATGGCAAAAAATGCCCCTGGGCCCACCTGTCGGTGCAACCCAGTGGGTTAGGTCGAACCGACCGGCCTGGTCCGGCTCGACCAGCCCCACTTCTCTCTCTCCCTCTCACGCGCGACCGAACCCTAACCCTAGCCGCTCTGGCGACTCGCGTCGCCTCCGCCGTCGCCGCTCGATTCCGGCGAGATTCGCCGGACCTGGCCCTCGCCATGGTGCGCAATCGACGCGCCCCACGACGGTGGTCAATCCTATCCGCGTCGATCTGACGCGGGCGACCTGCTGCTCTCGGCCTCGACCCCTTCTGGTGCTAGGGTTACGGGATCGCTCGATCCCGCCGTTCCTGGCGCTCCTGGTGCTTGGACTCCGCCCTGGCTTCGCCGCCGTGGTGCGGGTAGTGCCGTGGTGCCGCCATGGCCTGGCTTGGCTTGGCGCCGCCTCGCTCTGGCGTGTGCCGCCATGGCCGCCATGGTCGTGTCTATCTGCTCGACCACGGTAAGTGCGCCACTCCTTCTTCTCCTTTGTGTTCTATTTCTTCTCCTCCTAGCTTGAGATGCGGCTACTCCCCTTCATGGAGAGACCATCTCGTGCTGCTGCTATTGCTCTACTAGCTGCCGTTGCTGTGCTTGCTGTTGCGATGCTTGCTGTTGCTGTGCGCATGCTGCTAGGCTTCTCGCTACTATCCTGGATGCTAGCTACTGCTATGCATCTGCTGCTGCTGTGCAATTACCATGGCCTCTGCTACTGTATCCATACTTGTGCTTGTGCTAGTGCTTCTCTGTGCCTCTGTTCTTGATGCTATTCTTGCCAATTACTCAAGTGTATTCATATGTATGGCCCTGACTTGATTGCAGTATGCAATCCTTGCAAGTTTGCAAGAACCAGTGCCTTTTGGTGCGATTCAGTGTGCTACAATTCATAGACATGCTCCCTTGAGCATGCCTGTGGGCTAAACAACACCATCCCTTGATGGTGTGCTTCTGCATATAATTATATGTCCTCTTTATGATTATCTGCTTTGCCATTGTTCCTGTTCTGTGGCTAATTCACTTGTCTGACATGTGTTGGTGCTATAATTGATGTTTAGCATACTGTAGCATGCTCTTGCATGCTTCTGGTGGTCATATGATCACCAGTTGCTTGTAGAAACTGCTCTATGTGGTCTGTGCCTCACTGTGGTTCACTCTGGTGCTCATCCAGTGCTGTTTATGCTACATACAGGCTTAGCCTGTGTGTGCTGTTGCTGGCTCAAGCATCATCTGAGGCTTGCAGTGATCCTCTGGATCATTTGCCAAGCTCTGGTGTATTGACTTCTTGTATATTCATTTATCTGTGTTGTTTTGCTTGACCAAGTGGATAAATGATGTGAACTGCTGGCAGTTGTGATCATCTTACAGTTAAATTGATTGAGCTAGAGGGATGCCAACATCTGTTGGGTACCCTAGCTCTTACTGAACCCTCTTTGGGTGATGATGTGCTGGCTGGAAGTGTGGCTGTGGGTTGAGGTGGCCTTGACAGCCACTTGGTGCTGTCATGGTAGCTCCCCCCTCTCAGGGACTTGCTGTGGTGGATTGTTGCTCACTGGCCTAACCATATTTGGTTGCCAGATGCATTTGATGTTGACAAACCTAGATAGACACATGATAGTCTATCATGTCTGATGGCTTAGCTAGCTCTAGGTTGTCAAGTGAACCTGGTAGCTGGCCAGGTTTTTGAATCCATGTTGGATTTCTCTGGTTGTGTCCATGTGTGGACACAACCAGTGTTCCCTGGATGATCTCTACTGGCTGTTCTCTATGTTTGCTTGAACCAAATGACTAGATAGCCATATGATGACACAAACATAGGGTATCTACCCTTTTGGTGTGCTGGAGATCATGCCTGTGCAATATATGAGCAGAACCTTTTGGTCTGTTCATGATCATATTTATACCTCACTCCAGCTCCTAGAAATAGTGTGTTGGTGTAGAGGATTGCTTCAGCAATGAATTGGTGCTTGCCCTGCTCCTCCTTGAACTTGTGATCTTGGTTTGATTCAGTGGTGAATTTGGACAGATTGAACAGCTCTGGCTGTTCTTCCTGTTCTTGCTGTTCTTGGTGCCCTTACCCTGCTGCTTGGTCGATGAATGAACTAGGGTTTGCTGTGGAAAAGTTTTTATATGGTTGGTCCTTGCTTCTCTGGTCGACAGCTCCACCTTTCACTTTGGGTGACTGTTGCGGTCAGAAACCCACCGGCGAGCAGCGACGGGCAACACAGTAGAGCCGGGAACAACTTAGGGCTGCGGCTGGCCCTGGTCCCTCCGAGCGATGGCCCGCAAAGCCTCTGGCGCGCACGTCCGATGCTGGTGCAAGGGCGTGCCACCTGACCTATACCTGGTCAGGAAGGTGATGGAGATGCCTCGCTTAGTTTCCTGCATGGCATACACGTAAACATTAAATACGAGCCTCGATCGGCTCTCAGGTTATCCTGTGAATCGGCTCAAGGAGCCGATCCACCCATGATTCGTACGAGGTGCACGGATATATGGTGGTCCTGCTTGATCAAGATAAAGCTAAAACGATCTACGATGATTTAGGGTTTTCACCGCATAATCGGAACGTCCTACTCACGATTGGGCCTCGCGGCCGCGCACGGTGTTCGTAAGCCGATCCTAGACAAGGCCTAAAAACCAACACGAGGTTGATCCTCGGAACATCCTGTCTAGGGCTAGCAAACTACACCCTACACGCCGCTGGATCCTCCAACCCTTTGTAAGGCCTAACTATTGCAGATATTAAACTAATCCTTGAAGAACAAGGAGCAACCGTAACGGATCGGATCTACTAAATAATGATCAAGCGGGGTGCCGCCCCTACACCTAAGATAGGTGTAAGGGTGGCTAGATGTGTAAGGGTTGCACTACGACAGCATATGATACGAAGAACAATGCTAACCCTAACACATCTAAGATAACTACGTTGCTCGCCATCAAAAAGGCTTCAGTACGAGCAACGCATGAACAACTAAATAAGCTTGTGCTGCCTAGATCGCAAGATGCGATCTAGGCAGCATGATGCTTACCGGAAGAAACCCTCGAGACGAAGGAGTTGGCGATGCCCCGAGATTGATTTGTGGTGAACGTTGGTTGTTGTTTATTTCATAAACCCTAGATACATATTTATAGTCCAGGGGACTTTCTAACGTGGGAATAATCCCCACCGTGCACGAGACAAACTCTACCTAACCGACACGTATCCTACTATATTATAGATACACGGGCCAACTAGCCCAAACTTTGCATAACAGGCCGATTCACGTATTTCTTCCATATATATTCTTCAAATCCATCTTGATCGCGGCCCACCTCTGACTCGGTCAAATTCTGGTGATAACACATGCCCCCCTGGTTTTGGAATTGATAATTCCCAAATCACTCTGCTTTTTCTTCGTTGGGTCATGTCGTGGCAGAACCGTTGCAGTATCCTTCATCATGATGCCTTACCTTCTCAACTTCTCCGCGTGACCTGGCAGTTTTTTTTTCTGTTAGGCACCACTTCCTCGGAAACTGCTGTGGCATTGAATTTCCACTATATCCCCTTTTATTTAACCGCTCCGAACAGTTTACTTCCGCATCCCCTTCGCATTAGCACTCCAAAAGCCCTCCTGCGCCACCATGTCTTCTTCCTCCTCTGCTTCATCGGATCTTTCCACCCAGACCTCCTCTTCCCGTGAGCCGACGCCGGAGCCGAACCAGGAGGAGCTCCACGCAGCGAACACCCGCCGCGCCATCGAAGCCGGGGAGGAGTCTAGCCACGACTTCTCCGTCTGGTCTGAGGACGACAAGTCCTTGACCGACGGGGAGAGTGACCTTCGCTTCCTCGCCGACGGGGAAACGGAGGAGGAGAGCGATGACGATCGCTTCTCCTGCGATGACTTCACCTCCCCCGAGGAGGAGGAGGAGGAGAAGGAGGAGGAAGAGGAGGAGGACGACACCTCCTCCGACGAGCCACCGGCCAAACGGTTCTGCCCCTGGCCTGGGAACCTCAGCGACTTCGACAGCGACGATGACGACGCTGACGAGGAGGATGAGGACAATGAGGGCCCGGCCGGCGGCCGCTGGAGCAGCGACGACGAGCCCGCCGGGAGTAGCGCCGACAGCGGCGACGACGGCGACGACGAGGGCAGCGGCGGCCCATAGATTAGGACCATTAGCATAGGATCAGTAGTAGTAGACGGGGCAATGTATCCCCTAGTACTCCCTTTTGAGAGCAATCAGCTCTTTATGTAAGAAATCTTGCTTATCAATGAAGAATTTCCCCAATTTGATTTTGCCGATTTCCCTCGAGTCAATTTAGCCGATTTCCCCTCATACTGATTTTGCCGATTTGTCCCCTTAGCCAATGCTTGACGAGTCGATAGCAACGCATCGGTCCTTTACAATTCATCCTTCAATTCTTCAACTGATGACCTTGAGATCTGGTGGATAATGTAGAGTCTTCAAGAGAGCCTTTGAATTCTTCCAACCAGGCCCAATGGTCTTCTTCAAGCACTCATCATTTTGTGAAGAAGGTTGCGACGAAGGATCAGCCGATGGTACCCCAATCGGCTCCTAAACAGAGCATCTACCAGGCCTGCTGCCCCCCGAGCCTTACTCAAGGCGAGAATATCGGTGAGGATGCACCAAAGCCGATCACCTTTCTTCCCTCGAAAGCCGATATATTTCTTCCGACAGCACTGCTGAACTAGCACAAAGGGTTGAAAATCCTCGACAAGAAGGTTCAGGCACCAGAATCGGCTCAGGGCAGCTGAGGAAGCTCTCATTGTTTTACTCCCTCGAGGAAGCAGAAGGCCCCACAGCTGAACTGGACTTGGTGAAGATCCGCGCTTTGAACACATAGCCAGTAGATCCTGCGTAGTTATACTAGAGTCGATGGCTGTGCATCGGCTTTGTCTCTTAGTTCTAAAGTCGATGTCCTTGCATCGGCTGTATATCGTGATGCTGATTTTTTTTTACTGGCCAATTTTTTCTAATCGGCCCCCAATGTTTCACTGCACACATGTTCATCTGCACATGTTCATCTGATTAAGTGCCCCCCCGAGCCGAATCTGTCAGGGAACTGCAGATATCGGCTCTGTAATTTGCACGTCGGCTCCGGTAGGATCAATGTTGAACACAAGCAGAACATGTGGTGAGGATAATTTTGGACGATTGCTGGAATCGGCCTCCATATTGATCGAAGCGCTCAATGAAGGTTTTTGTAATTTTCCTTCATATATCTTTGGGGCCGATCCCAAGGATCGGCCTTGCCACGTTTGCTCATTGGTTCGTTCTAGCTACACGGTCAGGCCAGTGGATAAGACCAGCCTAACCCTGCCCTTCGTCACATCGATGCGCTCGCAGTCGTCCAAATTGATACCTGAGAGCGGCTCTTGGCCTGCTGCTTCCCAAGCATTCATGCCAGCCGTTGAAATCTCGGCTGAGTCATCGGCCTGGACGACCTCTACCTCATCTCCGTCCCACTGTATTACACATTGGTGCATCGTGGAGGGAATGCAACAGTTGGCGTGGATCCAATCTCTTCCTAGCAGAACAGCATAGGTGGTCTTGCTATCGACGATGAAGAATGTCGTAGGGATGGTTTTCCTTCCTACGGTCAGATCCACGTTCAGAACACCTTGTGCGTCAGACGCTTGGCCGTTGAAATCGCTCAATGTCACGTTGGTCTTGATCAGATCCGAGCTAGAGCGTCCCAACCGACGTAGCATAGAGTATGGCATGATGTTGACTGCCGCTCCGGTGTCCACCAGCATCTTATTGATAGGCCTTCCATCGATATAACCTCGCAAGTACAGGGCCTTCAGATGTCTGTAGCTTCTTTCTCGTGGCTTCTCAAAGATAACCGGCCGTGGGCCGCAGTCAAGTTGTGCCACAGGTGCCTCGTCTAATCCTGGAGCACTGAACTCCGAAGGAAGGATGAACACCATGTTTGTGCCAGCCGATGTTTCATCATCGGCTTCCCTTTGCTTGGGGCGCCACTCCATTTTTTGTGGTCGACCCTCTTCATCCAGGGTTCGCTGGATCTTCGCGGCCAGATCAGGCCGCGCCTTCCTTAGCGTGTGCAGATATAACCTTTCGGCTTCCTCCAAGCCGCGCAACCACTGAACCCTACGCTTTTGGGAACGGCTGAGTCCATCAGGGCACCACCTTGGCCGGTGGTACCTGTCTTCTTCTTCTTCCAGATCCTCGAGATCTTCCATCCGAGGGGACTCAGCGTGTTTGCTTCGAGGCGGGAGAGGCCCTAAGCGTTGGAACACGGACACGTTGGCTGCCTCCTTCTTCTTTTGTTTACATTCTGGGCAATTGCCGATTGTAGGCAATCGGCTCATTCCTGAATCCCAGCAGTGTCTGAAGAAGGGGCAGTCCCAGTGCCTATCTTCGTCATCTTGCTCCCTTGATTTTTCTTTGGCACGGCGCTCGTACTCCTCCTCATCGCGATCATGCCGACAATGTCTCCTGGCGTCCCTAGCCAGATGGTCTCTATCATCATCGTCGCTGGATCGTCGGCGTTGGCTATATTGACTCACATACTTGTTGAGGAGGTGATCAGAGAGAGGTCGCTGATATCTTATGTTCTTCACTTCTCCCTCTGTGACGTAGTGCTTGCCATCGTGACGGAGCCGATCGCGTGGAGCGGCCTCCTCTGTGTCCTTGCTACGAGAGCAGCTGCCCTCGTCTCCATCCTTGCCAGAGTGGTGCCCAGGTCCTACCATGTTGATACTGAACGAGGATCCTGGCTGGCAACCTTCAGGGTAAGTGCACTCCACCATGTTAACGGCGGGGAAGGGGTGGGTGTCGACCTTCATGGCGTACTGGTTGAAAATCAGACGTCCTTGTTCTATCGCCATTTGGATCTGCTGACGCCACACCCTGCAGTCGTTGGTGGCATGGGAGACCGAGTTATGCCATTTGCAGTATGGCTTTCCGTTCAGCTCCTGTACCGTGGGGATTTTGAGGCCTTCGGGTATCTTCAACTGCTTCTCCTTGAGTAAGAGGTCGAAGATTTGCTCAGTTTTGGTCACGTCAAAATCGAACCCTCTGGGCGGACCTGGTGGCTTTACCCATTTGCAGGACACGGGGGTTGCCCCCCGAGTCCATTCAGCCACTGCTACCTCTTGATCTCCCGCAGAGCCTTCGTCTTCATCTGCCTCAACCAGGACTACCGCACGCTTGAATTTGTCCTGGTACAAGTCCGGATGGCGCTGTTCATATGCTGACAGTTTCTGAACCATGTGCGCCAGTGAAGGGTAGTCTGCTTGGGAGGCCATATCCTTGATTTGTGAGGCAAGGCCCACCACTGCCAACTCGACTGCTTCTTTTTCAGTCACACGAGCCGAATAACATCGGTTCCTCAGATTTCTGAAGCGCTGGATGTATTCCGCCACGGTTTCTCCACGCTTCTGACGTATTTGAGCTAGACCGGCAATGCCGGCCTCGGAAGCTTCTGAGTGAAACTGCATATGGAACTGTTCTTCCAACTGCTTCCAAGTCCGGATCGAGTTCGGTGGCAACGAAGTATACCACCCGAAAGCCGATCCCGTGAGGGACTGTGCGAAGAACCTCACGCGTAGTGGATCCGACGCTGAGGCCGTTCCTAGCTGTTCCAAATATTGGCTCATGTGCTCGATGGAGCTGGAACCATCTGATCCACTGAATTTGGAGAAATCAGGGAGCCGATATTTGGGTGGTAGCGGGGCCAATTCGTACTCATCGGGGTACGGCTTGGAATAGCCGATTGTCCTCCTTTTCGGCACCATGCCGAACTGGTCCCTCAGGATCGTACTGATCTGATCCACGGTGCTGGCGGCAGGAGTCAAACTCTGAAGATTCGCCGGGGTGGCGTACTTAGCCAGCCATGCTTGCTTTTCCAGCTCTGAGCCAACTGCAGGAGCTGAGCTCTGGAGGTTCGTCGGGGTGGCATATTTGGCTAGCCACGTCTGCTTCTCAAGATCTGTCGCTGACGTTCCTCCTACTTTCCCAGAAGTCCCTGCTGTCGCGGCCTGGTTTGTGAGTGCCCGATTCTGCGATGCGGCACGTATGTGCACATGTACCCGTGAGGGATCTCCTTAGGCGCCTCATGCAAGAACTGGCAGTCACTAGGGTCACCACCGATCTTGTAGACGACGAATGCCGGTGAATTCGGCACTTCTGGTGCTGCCAACGCAAATGGCAGCGGTGGACGGGACTGGAGTGGCATCTCTCCTTGGTGTGTCCCGAGCTGGTCCTGACGGAGAGTACTGGTGCCTCATGATCTCCTGGATCACCCGGAGAGCGACGCGCTCCAAAGTGTTCACCAGGTTCTCAGAGTGGCGGTGCAGCGAGTGTGCCACCATGTAGTTAATCTCCTGACGCAGGGACCTGGTGCGTTCTTCTGACGGGGCAGACAGGTCTGTCCCACCGGGCGTGCCAGAATGTGTTGCGGTCAGAAACCCACCGACGAGCAGCGACGGGCAACACAGTAGAGCCGGGAACAACTTAGGGCTGTGGCTGGCCCTGGTCCCTCCGAGCGACGGCCCGCAAAGCCTCTGGCGCGCACGTCCGATGCTGGTGCAAGGGCGTGCCACCTGACCTATACCTGGTCAGGAAGGTGATGGAGATGCCTCGCTTAGTTTCCTGCATGGCATACACGTAAACATTAAATACGAGCCTCGATCGGCTCTCAGGTTATCCTGTGAATCGGCTCAAGGAGCCGATCCACCCATGATTCGTACGAGGTGCACGAATATATGGTGGTCCTGCTTGATCAAGATAAAGCTAAAACGATCTACGACGATTTAGGGTTTTCACCGCATAATCGGAACGTCCTACTCACGATTGGGCCTCGCGGCCGCGCACGGTGTTCGTAAGCCGATCCTAGACAAGGCCTAAAAACCAACACGAGGTTGATCCTCGGAACATCCTGTCTAGGGCTAGCAAACTACACCCTACACGCCGCTGGATCCTCCAACCCTTTGTAAGGCCTAACTATTGCAGATATTAAACTAATCCTTGAAGCACCGTAACGGATCGGATCTACTAAATAATGATCAAGCGGGGTGCCGCCCCTACACCTAAGATAGGTGTAAGGGCGGCTAGATGTGTAAGGGTTGCACTACGACAGCATATGATACGAAGAACAATGCTAACCCTAACACATCTAAGATAACTACGTTGCTCGCCATCAAAAAGGCTTCAGTACGAGCAACGCATGAACAACTAAATAAGCTTGTGCTGCCTAGATCGCAAGATGCGATCTAGGCAGCATGATGCTTACCGGAAGAAACCCTCGAGACGAAGGAGTTGGCGATGCGCCGAGATTGATTTGTGGTGAACGTTGGTTGTTGTTTATTTCATAAACCCTAGATACATATTTATAGTCCAGGGGACTTTCTAACGTGGGAATAATCCCCACCGTGCACGAGACAAACTCTACCTAACCGACACGTATCCTACTATATTACAGATACACGGGCCAACTAGCCCAAACTTTGCATAACAGGCCGATTCACGTATTTCTTCCATGTATATTCTTCAAATCCATCTTGATCGTGGCCCACCTCTGACTCGGTCAAATTCTGGTGATAACAGTGACTCACTGTGTATGTGTGCTGCATGCACACAGCCCTGTGAGCAGGCTGTGTGTGTGTGTCTGCTGATGCCCTGCACTTGGCTGAGAGAGTGGATCAGCTCGGCAGTCTTGATCATATCCTCTCATGATTCAATATTTTTGCTAACCTGCCAATTGGCATTGCCACTTGGCACAATGTTCTTTTTGTGTGATTTATATGCAGGGATCATGAAATTGATGAAGATGAAGATCTTCAAGCTCAAGATTAACTTGTAGCTTAGGATATATTTTTCTTACTTGTAATTTTCTTTTTCTTTTTCTATTTAAGCAATTCTTGTAATGTGTTGTATTATTCATTTATTTTCTTTATGAATATTGTAATGACAATGTAAATTGTGTGATGATCAATAAAGCTCAAGGTTTTCTCTAATGAGCTTTAATTATTATGTGTATTATTTATACTTTGTATCCTTATTATTTACTTAATGAATTCCCTTATAATTAATTTATGAGTTATTTGTTTTTATGTTTGAATTTGAATTTCAAATTCAACTTTGAGTTGAATTCAATCATACAACTTAACTTTGAATTCAACCAAACAACTTAAGTTTGATATGATCTCTCCCCCTCTCTTCTAAAAAACCTAATCTAGTTAAGTGAGGTACAAGTTTGTCGCACTCTCGAAACCCTAACCCTGTAAGGTGTCGAGAGAGAAACTTGTCCCCCTTCGATGCAGTTTTTATTTAAAAGCGCGAAATTTCCCCAGAATTTGCAATGCAATGCACATCCCTTTCTAAAATCTACCCCTCGATCGTCTCTAAACCTGGGACATTACATTATGTTACATAAGATCATCACAGCCTCCTACTTTACAATGAGGTAAAACTGCAAATAAACTCCAGAAGAACGACTCGTAGTCTAGTCTTATCACGAACTCTATTTGTAGAGTCTTTAACTAGCTATGGAGGCTCTGAATAGATTCTAGCTAAATAGGAGCTAGGTTTAGGGAACTAGTTCCCTTCTATGGCTAAACTAGGTTTTCTCCTTGTTGGATGTGGTATCTGACTCCTCTGACAGGGTCCTGTCTCATGAAGTAGTTGTTGACTCCTCGGCCTTCGAGTTGCACTGTCGATCCTCCTTCGATGCCTCCATATCTAAGCAGGGGATTTAAGAGTGGGATGAGTACGAGCGTACTCAACAAGTTCATTATAGGAAAGAGGTGTTTAATGCACTAGCTACAGCATTAGACCAGAAAGTCTAATATCAATGCAGGTTTTCATAACCATTTCTTCAAAAGGTTTCTTTTATTCAGAAGAACTATGTCCGTCAGCCTTCACCGGTTTACTAGAACTTCATGGAGCTCCTTTCCGGCAGCGTTCGCAGTTCCATATCCCGGAACAGGGAGTGATAGGTCACGGTTCTTTACACTCTGCAGAGGTGTGTTGCTTTACCCATAAGAGATCTTAACCTTGGTTCCAACCGAGTCTAGTTCTCGTCCACACTTCCTTTGGTGTGAGGCCCGGTATAAGGTCATAGCCAATCATATTCCTCCACTGCCTCATACACCCACCCTTTGTTGCAATTCCGACCTTGGGTCCTCGCCGGTCAGCGTATCCAAAGGATACCACCCGACCTCGACTAATACCAGGCACGACGGCCTGATACCTTCGCCGGTCGTTGCAACCCCTCATAGACCGCAATACCGTGGGGACTTAGCTGGGACCCCCACCCTACAACCTGATCCTCGGGCGACAAGTGTAACTACGGTCTCTGCCGTGGGGACTTAAGGCTTCCCCATCCTACCGCTTGCCCCATTGGAATACAAGTGTTCTACGGTAAAGCGCATCCGTTGATGTACAAGAGGTGGAAATACGATTGACTATTCCGTCCCACTCTAGATCTTATGGTTAACACGGGTATTACGGCACAAGAATCACTGGACGACATTTGTTGTTTAATCCTAGATGGATATAAACCCTTGCAATGGAACCTCCACCATATCAACACAATCCATGGTTCCATTGCCCACCACATAGTCATATTCATAGTTATGAAAATAGTGGTTTTGGTTTTTATGCAATAGTGATAAACATAGTACTTTGCAAGTAATTTGATAAAAATACTCGAATGACATGAGCAAGTGATGAACTTGCCTTTCTTAGCTGCAAGATTATGCAGACAAGGTCTTCGATAGGTAATAACTCCAAATTCTGAAATAGCATCATCGTCCGGTAAGGACGATGTTTAAAAGATTGCCAAGGATGCAATAATGCATAAGTATGAGATTCAATCGCTCTAAGCGTGACCTAACCCCGATGATTTGGGATCAGTGAGTTATATTGATTGGTTCAGGGTGTGTTGCACTTTTTAAAGTGATTCACAAACAAGGTTCTTATTAAGAGTTGGTTGATTGTTATCATAAACAGGTGCTGTAATAAATAATAATAACACTAATAGCAAATAACAATAACATTTGGTATAATCCTAACATGTAAGGAATAGTGGTTGGTTTTAGCACTATATGGCATGGTTAATGATTAATTATCATATACTTCAAAAGAATAACTTTTGAAGAACATATTCTTTAATAAAGAACAAGTATGATAATTAGGGTTGTGGAGTTCTATAGTTTACGATGGTTTCAACTAGTTTCTGGAGTAAGTATTAGATGGATCACAACAATGTTGGACTCATCGACACCTAGGGCTGGTAAGGCTGAGTTAAGCCTAGGCATCCTAAGCAAGTATTCATACAAGGTTGCTATCAAGATTGGTGCATTTTGTTGGTGATAGCTAGCTAGGGTTTATAGGTCCTTATAAGCAGGGTTGATGGATATTCTTTATTTTCTTCGAAAGAATAACTTTTGAAGAACATACTTGTAAAGTAATAAGAAGTATCTCAATTAGAGTTGGGGTTGACTAGGGTTTGTTATTGGATCCACTAAGTAAAGAATCATTGGCTCCTGAATAGGATGGTTCATAATTATGAATTACTTGTAGGGTTTAGTGGACTATGATCAAGTATTGATAAATATTGGGCATGGATGCTATTGGAGTTCATCACAGTGGTGTGATGCTAATTAAAGATGGGTAACTAAGTTTTGGTGTCTCCGAAGATGGGAACTAGGGTTGGTCCTATTTAATCATCTAGGCATGAACACATGTAATATTAATGTACTAGAGATGGGTTTCTATTATCTTATGAAGACATGGCAATTATTTAGTTGCTACTATGGAGCTATGAATGAAATTAAAGTATCATGATCACATGTTCTAACCTGGGGTTGAGGTTTAGGAGCAAGTTATGATTCATATGAACTATTGGGTTAGGGTTTCTAATTGAATTAGGGTTTTGGGTTTCACATGAAATGATGAGGTTCTAGTTTTCTTTCTTATGGAACTAGGGTTTACTAATTACCCTAAAGTTCTTGAATTAATAACTTCACTATAAGGTTGAAGTTATTAATAACCTTGAAATAAAAATAATATTTAATTTGACATTTTATTATTTTTAAAGAATTAATAATTAAGATAATTATTATTTAGGGTTTAAATCCCTTTAATAAGGAGTTAACAAATTAACAAATAAAGAAAATTAGTTTTAATGTTTTCTTTATTTATTTACTGGTTTGTATTTAATTTTGGAAATTTTTACTAATTATTGAATTTTAATTGAATTTAGAATTAAAATTAAAGGCTTAAATAATAAGTATTAAATAAGTGAATTTTTATTAAAAATAAAAATTTCATTTTATATTTTTATTGGATAGAGTTTACTTTTTTTAAGAATTATGATATCTTATTTACAATTTTCTGAGTTATAATGGATTTTATAATCATTTTCAAAGTTTCAGCAATTATTGAATTGGAATTAAACTGAAATCTACTAAATACACCCGGGACTTCTACCCAAACAGTCACTGGATGGTGGGCCATCGGTCAGGTCATCTGCCACGTCGTATTTGACCGAGTCAAAATCATCGACGTGGCCAGACTCACGGTGGCCGGCGGCAGATGGCGTCGATCGCCGGCGATTCCGGGCGAGCGAGGATGGGCGACTGGGTTCTTTCGAACTAGCACGCAGAGACAGACCAGATGGTGGCGGCGCTGCTCCTAAATGGTCGCCGGAGCTCGCTCACCGGCGAGGCCGAGCGGCAGAGCTCACGGACCGACGGTGCTGGGCATGCTACATGAGGCTATTGAGCAAGGCGAGGTTGTCATGAGGTCGAGGGGCTCACCAGGAACACGACGGGCGTGTCGGCGAAGCAAGGGGATGGCTGGTTCGCCGGAATCACCAGCTCCCGTCGTCGGAGAAGACGAGGTTGACGGCGGCGCTACGGGATGCTCAGGGTCGATTCCTTTTGCATACAGAGCAAGTCGAGGATGGCGATCACGATGGTATCCACGGCGAGGTCTGGGGAGGCTCCTACCGGCGGCGATGAAGATGGCCGGGCTAGCTAGGATTTCAGGCATGGGGAAATTGAGCAGAGGAGGAAGCAAACCGAAGCTAGGGTTCGTCCTTGAATTCTGGGTTGTAGAATTGAGATGACACCATATTGTATTTGCTAGGGTTTAGTCTCCCCTTTCCATGATAAGGTGATTACTTGTTTAATATTTCATGTGTTCCTCTAGTTACTAAGGATTTGAGAATTGGTTCTATCTTCTACCAATTAACTTCTATTATTATCTTCAATTTATCATTAAAGTAACTACATTGGTTATAGTTCTTTTTATAGTTAACTTTGGTCATATGGATGGATGGTTTCTCACTATATTAAGTATGGAGTTTTACTCTAAGGTTTTCTTAGGTTCTTTAATTTCTGAAATATAGATATGTAGGATTCTACTTATGATCACCAAGTGGTGCACAAGTAAAGGTTGGGATATAAGCCTAGGGTTGCTTACTAGTTACCTCCCTATGATTTCATGTGGTGAATGATATCTACTTATCCTATTAGGATTTAACTTATCCTCACATACCTCAAGAGCATGATCATGGATTAGGCATAATCAACTTGTTCTTAATATCTCTACCTCAAGTTCTTAGGGTTTATGATCATCACTCAATTTATAGTGATCAAGGTTTGGCTTCCTAATGCATATCTCTCCTAAGTTAGGTTTCTCACTTCTAAGATCAAGTACTGTCTTGATTATCTAAGGTATAATATCTCTCTTATAGTTTCTTGGGTGGACATGGCTGTGGTTATTTCAATAGGTTATATCCCAGGAGAATGCCTGAGATAATTACTTATGATTCTTCTCAAGGAATGATGATTTAATCATCAGGATATATGGATAGTTCTCTCCCTTCAATTCAGGTGTTGCCTCATCTATCTTGAGTATAACACCAAAGCTTGAGCTCTCTTATTACCAATAGTTATTCTTGGGTTTATGGTGTATTCACAATATCTCAATGGGTATCATGTCTAAAACTCCACTTGGCTATCTTGGTTGAATTAATCTCCTCCTTACTTTATCAGTTCATGGATATGGTATTATTCCATGTGATGTTAGGTTGTCCCACCACTCCAAGGGAAATGGTTTACAACCTAACACTTTAGTTCAAAGGTTGTCCTTTATTCTAAAATAGACAGAGCAAGGATTAGTATGAATGATCTCTCTCATTTGGGAAGGACTTTGATACTAATCTAAGGTTAGGCTCCATAGAGAATGATGTGGTCACCAATATCTATGGTTAACATAAATGGATTCTCTCTCTAGGAAATATCTTGAATAAGATCCTAGGGTTCCTCTTAAAGATGATGATTTAAATACTTGGATGTATATCCAAGGTTTAACTCAAGGTTTGTTAATGCTTCTCTAATAATTATAATAGAACTCTCACCTATCTAGGTTTGATGCTTAACTATTTGGAATAGAGAAGAATATATATTTCTAGAGTTGATCTCCTTGTCTTGTTTCCAAGAATGAAGTGAACTGGTTACCATGAGGTTCATGGTAGGATCAAGGATTAGTTTAAGGCATGGAAAAGCTAAGTCAAGAATAGTTTCTCCATTTTATTGTTACTTGATTTGCAATTAAATTGGTGTTCATATGCTATGACAAGGATTACCATATTATAATCTTTTATAAGATCAATCAATTGATAATTGAGTAAAGTGTTGTTGTGTAGATTATTAGTTCCATTTGATCTAACCCCTTAGATCAAATCATCTCTACCCAAAACAAGGTTTTAACAAAGTCACATTGAGGTTTATAGCGCTTGAGTTGATGAGCTACTTCAATTCCACCAAGATCAAGTGAAACTGCAGTTACTGTGACTGTTTTACTTTAAAGCGCGAAAATTCCCCAGATTTTCTATGCATGAATGCAATGCACACATCGGTTTCCTCTATTTTTTGTAACCCCAATACATGGGATATTACACTTCTCCTGTTGTGCCATCATGTTTAGATCTTGTGAGCTGCCTATCATGATCAAGATCATCTTATTGTAATGCTACATGTTGTGTTTGTTGGGATCCGATGAATATGGAATACTATGTCAAGTTGATTATAGATCTATCTTATATGTGTTGTTTATGATCTTGCATGCTCTCCGTTGCTAGTAGAGGCTCTGGCCAAGTTGATACTTGTGACTCCAAGATAGAGTATTTATGCTAGATAGTGGGTTCATGTCTCCATTGAATCTGGGGGAGTGACAGCAACCCCTAAGGTTGTGGATGTGCTGTTGCCACTAGGGATAAAACATCAATGCTTTGTCTAAGGATATTTGTACTGTTTACATTACGCACAGTACTTAATGCAATTGTCTGTTGCTTGCAACTTAATAATGGAAGGGGTGCGGATGCTAACCCGAAGGTGGACTTTTTAGGCATAGATGCATGATGGATGGCGGTCTATGTTCTTTGTCGTAATGCCCTAAGTAAATCTCATAGTAGTCATCATGATATGTATGTGCATTGTTATGCCATCTCTATTTGTCAATTGCCCAACTGTAATTTGTTTACCCAACATGTTATTTATCTTATTGGAGAGACACCACTAGTGAACTGTGGACCCCAGTCCATTCTTTTACATATGAAATACAACCTACTGCAATCATTTTTCTCTTTTTTTTCTGCAAGCAAACATCATTTTCCACACCATACGTTTAATCCTTTGTTTTCAGCAAGCCGGTGAGATTGACAACCTCACTGTTAAGTTGGGGCAAAGTAGTTTGATTGTGTTGTGCAGGTTTCACGTTGGCACCGGAATCCCTGGTGTTGCGCCGCACTACACTCCTTCACCAACAACCTTCACGTGATCTTCATCTCCTACTGGTTCGATAACCTTTGTTTCTTATTGAGGGAAAACTCGATGTTGTACTCATCATACCTTCCTCTTGGGGTTCCCAACGGACGTGTGCTTTACCGTCACAAGCAAACTACCGCCCCCAATGGCCGGAAGTTCCGCCCGCCGGTACTACCGCCAAAGTTCCGAAAACGCGCTCAAAGCCCCCTAGACGTTACTGCAAGCAAAGCGGTCATTTCCGGAAGAAGACCGGAAGTTGGCCGGTACTACCGCCCCGACCGGAACTACCGCCCTCTAGGACTGGTACTACCGCCCCGACCGGAACTTCCACCCCCAAGGACCGGAACTTCCGCTGATACAAATTTCAGTCAAAACTGCATATTTCAGCATGTAACTTATCCCTTCGCCCCACCTCCTATAAATAGCCTTGTTGGGTCAGATCTAGGGTTAGAGTTGAATTAAGAAAGAACTTGAGCCTTGCTTTTGCCCCATGTGGGAACCCCTACCATAGATCTTAGATCTTGTATCACCCGATCTCCTTGTTGAATCCTTGTGATCTCTTTGTGACTTCTATCAATTGTTGTTCTTTTGCTTACACTTCTATCTTTGGCTCTTTTGCTTGCACTTCAACCAACCTTGATCTTTTCACCCTTCTAGATCTCTTGGATTCAATTCGTCGATCTTTTAGCGAAACTTCTACCGAAAGGTATTTTCCTACAACTTCTATCGAGTTGGTGGTTCGGGCCAATGAGGACAAACCAATTTGTGTGTGTGTGAGTTTGTATCCCCGATCCCCTTCCGTGTTCTTCGTGTTCTACCACCTCCCCCACGAATCTCACCCAAATCCGTGAAGATTGGGCCTCCCCTAGGGTTCGGCCCTTATCATATGGTGTCAAGAGCTCCTTGATTGCCATGGATTTGACCCCCATACCCCCAAAAAATTCTTGAGAAAATTTTGAAAATCCCAAAATAGCCCCAAATTGGCCTTGGTTGGATCTCGCGATTTTTTGAGTTTTTGTTGGTTTTGTTCCAATAGAAACTTGTCCTTGGTGTTGATCTACAACTCCCCCACCTTCCCACAGCTTTTAGTGCCAAATTTTCCACGAATTTGAATGTTCTTGGACCGGATTTCCGCCCAAAACGACGAACAACCCGTAGATCTGTTAAGACCGGTACTACCGCCCCGCATGACCGGAAGTTCTGCCCGGCAGGAAGTACCACTCCCAGTGACCAGAAGTTCTGGTGCTCCAAAATTTTGGCAGCTAACTTCGTTTTTCGTTTTGGTACTTCTTCTTTGTGTTTGGACTTTGGTTTTGAGTGCCATTTCAGTCACCACAAGCTTCTGCAACATCGACAACGACGACGGCACCCCGATGATCCAAGCGGTTCATTTGACACCTTCCACCACCATCGCAAGTTCAAGATCATCGTCGGCCACCATCATCAAGTGGTATAATTTTCCCTTTAACTTGTAGCCCTAGCTTCCTTGCGTACCTTTCCCATCGAGAGTGGCTTTCTAGTGTTGTGAAGAATTGCGCAAGCATCCCGACCGTGAGGGTGTGCGTGAGTTGAGCAAAGCTACGAAGCAAGCTCATTGTGAAAAGATAAGCAAAAGAAGTGTGACATACTTACATAGATAGTAGTATCCTTACATAGTGGGAAAAAGAAAGATAAATACAAAAAAATAGTGTGTGAGTGATACCTATATACAAAAGAGTCCAAAGCTTATAAGCAAAAGAGAGAAAAAAGAAGAGAGGCGTCTTGCACAAATCTTGTTGCTTCTCAATTTTGCAACCAAGCCACGATCTCTCTTGTGTTAGCGTGACACCGAGCTAGTAGTATTCGTTAGGACCAATTTTGTTCTTGCTCATTTTTCTTGGCCGCGCTAACCCCATTTTGTCCCGTGCGTGTGTTCCATTTTGTGTATGCCTTTTGTGATCACCACCTTTGACTTGTGCCTTTTGGACCTTACCAACTTTTTGACAATAGATATTTTGTTTGGTTCTTCCATTTGGCTTTCCACATCCATACCTAACACCATATAGAATTTGTGTGTGTGTGTGTGCATACATATCGGCTGTCCTCCGACTTGAAACACCTTTTCGATTTTGGATTGCAAGTTTTGACACTTTTGGTAGTTTTTCCTAACCCCCACAATATAGTTCTTGTTTTAGTTTGTAACCAGGTCTAGTGGAGTGGGAAACCAATTACCGATGACGCGTCACCAACATTGGATAGCCACTCAAGCCATCAACTCCAAGCTCAATGAACTAGAGACAATGATGGAAGATACCGACTGTAATATCCCAGGTTTTGAGACGATCGAGGGGTAGATTTTAGAAAGGGATGTGCATTGCATTGTAAATTACGGGGAAATTTCGCGCTTTTAAAACAAAACTGCATCGAAGGGGGACAGATTTCTCTCTCGACATCCTACAGGGTTAGGGTTTCGAGAGTGCGATGAACTTGTTCCTACTTGTCTAAATTAGGGTTTTGAGAAGAGAGAAGTGATATTGCATTGAAATCTTAAGTTGCATGATTGAATTACAAGTTAAGTGTTTGAATGAATTCAAACCAAATTTGAATTTGAATTTCAAATTCAAACATCAAATGATTATCAAATAATTCAAATTTGAGATAATTTAACAAACAATTATCATTAAGCAAGAATATAAGTAATACAACAATTACATTAAGCTCATTAAGGAAAACTTGAGCTTTATTGATAATCACACACATAATACATTGTCTTTACAATATTCAGAATTGAATTAAGAAATTACAACACATTACATGAAATGAATAAATGCAAAAAGAAAAAGGAAAATTACAAGGTATTCAGATGACCTAAACTACATTGTGATCTTCATGAATTCTTTAAGATGTTGAGTTCATCTTGAGCATCAAATTGATCCCTGCACACAAACACAAAGAAAATAAAACAAGTGTTATGCCAAGTGGCATAGCCACTTGGCAGGTTAGAAAGAAAGGAACTTGAGCAGATATGCTCAACACTGCCGAAGCTGATCTCTCCACAGCACAAGTCCCAAGCTGGACTTGCACACACACACAACCAGGCAGCACACAAGGCTGGTGTGCATGCTCAACAGCCCACCAGGGTTGCTGCATGCTTTACACACACTCAGTGACCAGGGGAGGAGTACAGCAAGGCTGTCGACCATGAAGGAAATGGAGAGGGCAAGTATAAAGGGTTTCCTGAAGCAAACCCTAGTTCATTCCATCGACAGCAGCCTCACAGAGTAAGTCACAAGAACACAAGAACACAAGAACTGCTTGAACAACCACTGTTGTTCAACACAGTTTAACCACCACAGCACATAACCAAGAAGCATCAAGCCATAGGGAGGAGCAGGGCAAGCCAAACAAACCACCAGAAGCAAAACCTCTACACCAACAATCAAATTCTAGGAGCTGGAGTGAGGTATACAAATCATCATGAACAAACCAGATGGTTTTGTTCATATATAAGCATATGCACCAATCACACACAAGCAAAAGGGTGTGATACCCAAATTGTGTCATCATCTGGCTACTAAGCCATATGGTGCAAGCAAGGGTAGTAAGGCCACTAGTAAATCATCTAATGGGAACAACAGCTATGAAGAACAATGCATAACTAAAGAAATCCAGCAAGAGATGAAAGCACAAGCTAGCCTAGCTACACACTTAGCACCTACAGCTAGTCAGGCCATCAGACATAGACAAATCCTTGTCTATTTGATTTCAACATCAAGGGCTACTGGCAATCCAATAAATGGATTACCCAGAAAGCATTTGGTGAGCCACAACAAGCCAATAAGAGGGGAGCTACCCTAGGGCAGCATATGACTACTGCCAGGGTCACCTCAACCCCTAAAACAGCCAAACCACCAAGCCAAGCACAAATATCATCACCCAGATTGGGTTCAAAGTGGAGCTAGGGTTCCCAACCACTGTTGGCATCCCTCTAGCCCAAGCCAATCAATTGATATGATCATCACTGTATCACAGTTCACATCATTTATCCATCAAACAAAGCAAGGTAATACAGATAAATGAATTATACAAGTAACCAAGTCACCAGAACCATGCACATGATCCAGAGGATCACTGCAAGCATCAACTGATGCTTGAGCAAGCACCAGCACTGATCTGTGCCACACACATACACAGATATAAGTAACAGCAAGGCACAGGCAACAGGTAAGCAATCCACTGACCAGCTGTTGAGGATCACATGATCATCAAAGCTTGCTATAGCATGCCAGTGTATGTTAGGGCATCACTGAGCAACAAAGCATGGACAGATAATTAAATGGCCATAGTTAACCAACAATAGCTTCACAGATAAACAAATGGATGAATTGTAATTGTACCCAGAAGCACATCAAATACATGATGTATCACTGGATCAAACTAGACATGAATGGCACACACATATAATTAAGCCATCACAACAACCAGAGCCACTAAGCAAGCAAATTGATTTAACTGTAACATGACCAGTAGTAATTTAGCAAGCCATGAGCATTACAAGATGCTCATGAGCAAGCAGATATGAACACACTTGAGCATCTGGCGAGCTAAGTAACAAGAACAGAGCTACAGAGGGGAAATTAAGCAAGTAATCGATAGTATAGCAAGAGCTGCACACAGCAGTAACGCAAGCTCTGGCATGTCCATGGCGACCATGGCCAAGGCCAGAGAGCAGAGAGCCAGCAATATGCACATAGAAAGCAAGCACAGCAGCCATGGCCAGCAGAGCAGCAGCAACAGCACGGCAGGCCCTCCACGAGGAGGGAAGCCATGGCCAGAGCTCGTAGAAGAGGAAGAAGAACAAGCACAGGGGGTAAGAGAGAGGTGGCGCGCGTACCTGGGGCGAGCAGACGACTGGCGCATCCATGGCGGCCACGGCGGCGCGCGCCGTGAGCACGGCGGCACCTGGCCAGGCCAGGCCAGGCTCCGTCTAGCGCCACAGCACCCCGCACCACGGCGGCGAAGGCCACGACAGCGCCATCACACCAGAAGCGTCGGTGAGCACCGCAGCACCGTGCGGGCGAACACGATGGGGATCGGCGAAGGGGGCGGCAAGGACCAGATCGACGCCGTTGATCTGGTGCGCCATCACGAGGCGGTGCAGATGCGCCCCATCTCACCGCCGGCGATGGCCGGAGGCGGCCGGAAAATATCGGCGAAGACGGCGGCGACCACGGCGTCGCCAGAGCTCGTTAGGGTTAGGGATTCGGACACGCGAGAGAGAGAGAGAGAGAGTGAGCGGGTTGGGCCGGACCAGGTGGGTCGGCCAACCTAACCCTTTTGGGCCACCTGACAGGTGGGGCCCAAGGGCAAATAAGACATTTCACAAAATAAGATAAAAACAGAAACTTTGAAATTAAATAAGAAATGTTTTAAAGCTCTAAAAAAATAATTAAAAATATGAAAATTGATCAGCATAAAATTCTCTATTTAAATAAAATACCAAACAGAATTTTTGAAGACAATTAAGAATAAGTCTTATTTTGTTGATTTAAATAATAATTTAAATCACACATATTATTTTCAAAAATGAAAATAAGTCCATTAATGCAATTGGACTTTAAAAACACCTTGACAATATTTCAAGGTTGTATTTACCCTAAACAGAGAACCTCTAAATTATTCTTAGTAAATACCTCTCACATAAAATGATAAGACATCGGAAAAGGGGGGAACAAACCCTAAAAATAGAAAGCATGCATAATTGCTTCTTTAACCATTGCCCTTATCGGACAATGATGCTATTTTTCAGAGACAGAGGACAAGGGTCAGTCCACACCTTCCAACTGCAAAACTTTGCAGTGTACAGGCAAGTTCATCACTTGCTCATGTCATTTGTGTATTTCTATCAAATTACTTGCAAAGTACTATGGTTATCACTATTGCATAAAAACCAAAACCACTATCTTCATAACTATGAATATGACTATGTGGCTGGCAATGGAACCATGGATTGTGTTGATATGGTGGAGGTTCCATTGCAAGGGTTTATATCCATCTAGGATTAAACAACAAATGTCGCCAGTGATTCTTGTGCCGTAATACCCGTGTTAACCATAAGATCCGGAGTGGGACGGAGTAGTCAAAAGTGTTTCCACCTCTCGTTCATCAACGGATGCGCTTTACCGTAGTACACTTGTAATCCAAGGGGGCAAGCGGTGAGGCTGGGGAGTCCTAAGTCCCCACGGCATTGTCCGTAGTACACTTGTCGCCCGAAGGAGCAAGCGGTGAGGCTGGGGAGTCCTAAGTCCCCACGGTATTGCGGTCTATGATGGGTTGCAGCTACCGGCGAAGGAGTTTGGTTCGATCCCAGACTGTCGTCGTGGTCGGGGTCCACCCTGAAATATATGGGAATAATGGGACCGGCGAGGACCCGTGAGTCGGGGCATGCAACAAAGGGTGGGTGTTCGAGGTAGCGGAGGAACATAATTGGCTAGACCTTATACCGGGCCTCACACCGAAGGAAGTGTGGACGGGAAAGCTGCCCGGTTGGCACCAAGGTTAAGATCTCTTATGGGTAAAGCAACACACCTCTGCAGAGTGTAAGAAGCGTGACTGTCACTCCTGTTCGGGATATGGAATCGCTGACGCGGCCGGAAAGGAGCTCCATGAAGTTCTAGTAAACCGGTGAAGGCTGACGGACATAGCTCTTTGAAATAAAACAATCTCTTGAAGAAATGTTTATCAAAACTTGCATTGGTATTAGACTTTCTGGTCTAATATTGTAGCTAGTGCATTAAACACCTCTTATCTATAATGAACTTGTTGAGTACGCTCGTACTCATCCCAATCTTAAATCCCTTGCTTGGATTGTCTGAATCGTCTGGAGGGGGAATACGACCACACTGAAGGAGCCGAGATCATCGGCTATGAAGAACCAGACCTCTCTGGAGGTGTTGAAGGCGTAGACTATCTCATAGTCTACGGAACCGGGGAGGCTTCCGGAGGAGATCAAGCCTAGAACATCAAGTAGTAGTAGTAACCGAGCAGCCCGAACTCTTAGTATTTAGCTGCTCGAGAGAATAAATGTACAACTTAATGAAACATCTATATTGTAAGCTAAGTTGGGTTCGCCTCGAACCCAGGAGTATCCCTCTTAGGACCCAAGAGGAGCTCCGAGACGATATATGTATGATTATTGTAATATTAAATGAATGAGTTATGGACCTGCTATGTTCTGTTGTACTACTCTGAGGGATGTAATATTTGCGGAATGGTACTTCGTGAATGTTATATCAACGACTGGCATACTACAACATGCGGTGGTATGCAGGGTCACCACAGTTGGTATCAGAGCAAAAGCTTTGACCTTAGGTTGGAACCTAGTAAATGGGACCAAACTTTAGGAGTCAAATAGGACTAGTAAAGAATTCTCTAAAAATATGGTGGATATTCAATTGAGAATACAACAATCATATCTTTTAGTGCGATAATTCTTTATTATCTCTATTATGATGCATTATTACTAATCTTATAAACTTTCTATTTCTACAGCCAACATGGCAAGTTCACGTCCCGGGCGAAACGTGAAAGTGATGGATACCACACTGAGTGAATATGAAGGAGGACTTGCAGATATTCTACGAGCCATGTTACTTGAATTTGGGTGTGATCCCCAGATCCAAGTAAAAAAAATACATGTACTACGATGGTACTGTATTGGCAAAGTGTAGGGTAGGACTGCGACTTCCCGAATCTTTGGGAATGAGCGTAGTAATGCCAGCAGGTGAAGCCAGAACTATCAATACAGCCTACCATATAGCCGTTATGAGAGCCATCACAGATATTCGGGAGCATAAGACGAAAGAGCTTATGGGTTCCGAATTCACCCACATTCCTCATATGCAGGAGGAAGAGGATCCCATGCTTAACCACTACAAATATGCAAAACGCAAACCAATAGCAGCTGCAAAATACATGGACAATAGCCGCAACTTACTATCATTGCTCTTTCAACTGAATCATCATTTGATAGGAGCAATTGATACGATGCTAGAGGAGTTTACTGAACCCAAGGAGGAGATTAGGGGGAAAGAACCTATGGAAAATGTGGTGCACACACCAGTTTACTCAGCTGGTGATTACATTAGTATCGATCCTCTTGAGCGGGAAACTACACCCGTTACACCTGGGAACTATCTTGGTAGTTCCTATGGGGGATATGAGGGTGGAGAGGAATCCGGAAACAATCAGCGTTCTGAGACTCCTATAGAAAACTCCACGGGTTGGCATTGGGGATCTGATACTGGAACTCATAGTACTTCAGTGTATTATGATGGGGAGATGAATGATGACGCCACAACCCAGAACCAGAGTCATCCCAGTAATGGAGGTGTTGATGGAGGGTATCCGACACAGGTTGAGTCGGATACGAATGTTGAAAACACCTATGGTGGAGCTACAGGGGAGTACACCCGATGGGTGGACTATGATGCACTTAACGACCAGTTTGTGAACACTGATTTCTCCCTAGGATCATCGTCCGATTCTGATTACCAGCCGACGGGGAGACCTTATGTTCCAGGGTCTATCAGGAGGACGACACGTTCGACCGGATGGAAGCCTGGGATGTACCGGGAGTGAAGATCGACTAGAGTCCACCAAGGAAGGCAGGACTACAATACACAAGTACCGCGTGTATTGTAGTGTGTAATGTTTGTAGAAATTTGTACATATACTTTAATAAGTGAGTTTGCATACTCACATCGACTTGAGTATTGTAATAAGACCACTTAAGTATGTATATACATGGTATATGTTTTGTATGATTTGGATTTGCTTCTTGATTTCCATTGCGTGACTAGTTCTGTGCACAAAGTTGAGCTCAGAAAACTTGCGCATGGAGTAATTATGAGTATCATATTGTGTTGCAGAACTAGGGGTTATGTCGGGAGCGATAGGTGAGGAGACCGAAGCGCAGCGCATGGAGCGCGAAGCAAAGCAAAAGGAAGAGGCTGAGGAAGCAGCCAGAAATCAGTTTCCACCACCACCACCACCCATGACGCAACAGAATTTCGTCCAGTACATGCAATTGGTGGAGGAGAGGCAACGTATTACGTTGGAGTAGCAGAATAAATTCTTCCAAGAGTTGCTGCAGCAGAACAGGGTGGAGAGACCCGAGAATCCGGGAGTCACCTTAGCAGACTTCCAGAACACCAAGCCTATATCTTTCGCATACGCGCCCGAGCCAATGGACGCAGAAGATTGGCTTATGGACACCGAGCGAAAGCTCAATACTGTTGGTTGTAACGACCAGGAGAAGGTTCGTTACGCTACACATTTGTTGTGTGGACCTGCCGCATCATGGTGGGATAACATAGTAGCCGTTTACCCGGCCGGAAAAGTATTCACATGGGAAGAATTTGCGAGGAAGTTCAGGGAATCCAATGTCCCTGAAAGTATAGTGGAACTGAAGCGTCGAGAATTTGAAAGTCTCGAGCAGAAGGACAAGGCAATCCTGACTTATGTCAGGGAATTTTCAAAACTGTCCCGGTATGCTGTTGAAGAAGTCAACACTGAGGACAAAAAGAAGAAGAGGTTCTTGAGGGGGTTAAGTCCCCAGTTCAAGGTTCAGCTCCGTATGATGAGAGCGACGGAGTTTCAAGAGTTGGTGGATGCTGCCATCACTCTGGAAGATGATTTCAAACAACTGCAGGAGGAAAAGAGGAAGAAGGCCAAGTTTGAGCCTAAGAGGTTTTCCAGTAACAAGCCCAATACCAGCTTGAATTTCAAGCCAAAGTACAACAATAGCAACTATTACAGTAGCAGGAGGAACCAAGCGTTTCAGACTGCAAATCAAATAGTTTGCCGTATTTGTGGAATTAAAGGACATGCTTCGAAGGATTGTCATAAACCCAGAATCATTTGTTTTGGGTGTCGTCAGGAGGGGCACATGATGAAGGATTGACCCAATAAGAAGAATGGAGGATGTCAGTCTGGAGGAGGAGGAAGCCGAGGAGGAAACAATGGAGGAAACTGGAAGAATAAGAAGCCCTTCGGCAAGCTGAACTGCACTAGTCTGGAGGAGGTGGTCAACTCCGATCAGGCGGTGATAGGTACGCTCCAGATACTCACTCATCCTGGCAAAGTACTTTTTGACACTGGTGCAACTACATCATTCATTTCTCAGCAATTCATCATCAAACATGGGATTAGTTGCACTAAGTTAGATACAACCATAACCATACTTTCTGCGGGGGGAACGATAGTAGTGACCCATACCAAACAAAAACAAGTCATCATGATCAATAAGTGCGCGTTTGACGCAGACCTGTTCATTTTACCGATGAAGGACATTGATGTCATTCTTGGTATGAACTGGTTAGAAGCTAACGGAGCATTGATCGACTGTGTGAACAAGACGGTATCTTTGAAAAGCCCCGATGGAAGTAGAATGATCTACCAAGGCGACAAACATACATAGATTGAAGTTGAGCTACAGTTGAACAGTATGAAGGAGGTGAAGTTAGAGGATATACCTGTAGTGAATGAATTCCAGGATGTGTTTCCTACGGAATTACCAGGAATGCCACCAGATAGGGAGATAGAATTCACTATCGACCTAATTCCAGGAACAGCTCCGATTGCAAAAGCACCATATAAGATGGGGCCTAAGGAGTTGAAAGAACTTAAGGAGCAATTGGATGACTTGGAACAGAAAGGATTTATACAAGAAAGTGTTTCACCATGGGGATCACCTGTGATCTTCGTGGATAAAAGAGATGGAGGAAGAAGGATGTGCGGAGACTACAGGAATTTGAACAACGTCACAATCAAGAACAAGTATCCACTTCCAAGAATACAAGATCTATTCGATCAAGTTAGAGGCGCGGGAGTCTTTTCCAAAATTGATCTAAGATCCGGTTATCACCAGATAAAGATCAAGAAGGAAGACGTTCCGAAAACTGCCTTTGTCTCAAGGTATGGACATCATGAATACCTTGTAGTACCTTTTGGATTAACCAATGCCCCAGCAATTTTCATGAATCTCATGAATAAGATTTTCATGCCATATCTAGACAAGCTTGTCATCGTATTCATTGATGATATCTTGATCTATTCCAAAGACAAGGCCGAACATGCTGAACATCTGAGGTTAGTGTTGCAAACACTAAGGGAACATCAACTCTATGCCAAGTTCAGCAAGTGTGAATTTTGGCTAGATCAAGTGGAATTTCTTGGTCATGTCATCAGCAAAGATGGAATCGCTGTTAACCCGAGCAAGGTAGCAGCAGTTCTAGAATGGGAAGTACCTAAAACTGTCAACGAAATCCGAGGATTCCTAGGAATGGCAGGATATTATCGGAGATTTATTGAAGGATTCTCCAAGATAGCAGGACCCATGACGAAGCTGTTAAGAAAGAACACACCATTCGTGTGGTCAGAGGAGTGTGAGAAGAGCTTTCAAACTCTGAAAGAGAAACTCACCACGGCACCGGTGTTAGCAGTTCCGGAAGTTGGCAAGGATTACACCGTGTACTGTGACGCATCCAAGCATGGATTGGGTTGTGTACTCATGCAAGATCGGAAGGTAATATCTTATGGATCGAGGCAACTCAGACCTCATGAAGTAAACTATCCAACACATGACTTGGAATTAGCAGCAGTTGTATTTGCACTCAAAACTTGGAGACATTTTCTCTATGGAGCCAAGTGTGAGCTCTATACAGATCATAAGAGTCTCAAATATTTCTTCACTCAGAAGGAACTCAACATGAGGCAGAAAAGATGGCTTGAACTGATCAAGGATTATGATTTGACTATCAATTATACTCCAGGAAAGGCCAATGTTGTAGCAGATGCCTTGAGTAGGAAGAGCACCGGAGGAGTGGAACAAGAAATATCACCGGAGTTGAGGAAGGAAATAAGTCAAGCCCAAATACAACTTTGGGAGAAGGAAGCTCATGAAGGACTATCGGCTTTGCAAGTAGCCGATGAGCTAAATGTTAACCTGAAGAATGAGATAATGATGGGTCAGCTGGACGATCCATTCATCGTGGAGGAGATGAGAAGAATAGATGAAGGAAGACCATCGGAATTTCACCGCGGAGAATCGGGATCATTATGGTTCCAGAAGAGAATTTGTGTTCCGGATATTTCTGAAATCAAGGAAGTAATACTCCGGGAAGCCCATCAAACCCCATACTCCATACATCCGGGAAGTACAAAGATGTATATGGATCTAAAGGAGTTATTCTGGTGGAATAACATGAAGAGAGGAATAGCACAATATGTGGCGGAATGCCATACCTGCCAAAGAGTGAAGGCTGAACAGCAGAGTCCGGCAGGGAAGTTACAACCATTACCCATTCCAGAATGGAAATGGGAGGAAATAGGAATGGATTTCATCACCGGACTACCCATGACCAATAAAAAGAAGGACATGATATGGGTAATCGTGGACCGGTTGACGAAAAGTGCACACTTCTTAGCGGTAAATCAGCAAGATAAAGGAGAGAAACTCATCGATCTTTACATCAAAGAGATCGTGAGTAAACATGGAGTGCCCAAGAAGATCGTGTCAGATCAAGGATCCGTGTTCACGTCAGCATTTTGGAAGCAACTACACGAAGCTTTAGGATCCAAGTTGGATTATAGTACCGCCTATTATCCCCAGACAGGTGGACAAACAGAAAGAACTAACCAGATCATAGAGGATATGCTTAGGGCTTGTGCCCTAGACTTCGGAGGATCATGGGAGGAGCACTTACCATTAGCAGAGTTTTCATACAATAACAGCTATCAAAGCAGCATCAAAATGGCACTGTTTGAAGCTTTGTATGGAAGGAAGTGTAGATCACCGATATGTTGGTATGAAGCCGGAGCAAGCAAAGAGTTCAACCCTGATTATGTCAAAGAAAAGCAACAAATAATTGACATTATCAGAGATAGGTTGAAGATAGCCCAAAGTCGGCAAAAGAGTTACGCCGACCAGAAAAGAAGAACATGGGAGCCACGAGTTGGAGACATGGTATATCTTAAGGTGAGCCCGATGAAAGGACTTCAGAGGTTTGGAGTAAAAGGAAAGCTAAGCCCTAGGTACATCGGACCTTTCAAGATTCTGAGTCAAAACCGAGGGTTAGCCTTTGAATTGGAACTACCGGGAAGGTTATCTCAGGTTCACAACGTATTCCATGTGTCGCAACTTAGAAAATGCTTGAAGACCCCAGATGAGCCAGTATCACATGAAGAGCTTGAGTTACAACCAGATTTGACATACATCGAGAAGCCAGCGAAGATTCTCGAGGAAAACTGGAAACAACTCAGGAATCGAGCTATAAAGTATTGCAAGATACAATGGAAGCATCATCCCGAGAGGGAAGCCACCTGGGAAAAGGAGGAAGACCTGAGGAAAACATACCCCGTACTCTTCAGGTATTACAACCACAACTTCGGGACGAAGTTTTCTTTAAGGGGGAAAGGCTGTAATATCCCAGGTTTTGAGACGATCGAGGGGCAGATTTTAGAAAGGGATGTGCATTGCATTGTAAATTACGGGGAAATTTCGCGCTTTTAAAACAAAACTGCATCGAAGGGGGACAGGTTTCTCTCTCGACATCCTACAGGGTTAGGGTTTCGAGAGTGCGATGAACTTGTTCCTACTTGTCTAAATTAGGGTTTTGAGAAGAGAGAAGTGATATTGCATTGAAATCTTAAGTTGCATGATTGAATTACAAGTTAAGTGTTTGAATGAATTCAAACCAAATTTGAATTTGAATTTCAAATTCAAACATCAAATGATTATCAAATAATTCAAATTTGAGATAATTTAACAAACAATTATCATTAAGCAAGAATATAAGTAATACAACAATTACATTAAGCTCATTAAGGAAAACTTGAGCTTTATTGATAATCACAGACATAATACATTGTCTTTACAATATTCAGAATTGAATTAAGAAATTACAACACATTACATGAAATGAATAAATGCAAAAAGAAAAAGGAAAATTACAAGGTATTCAGATGACCTAAACTACATTGTGATCTTCATGAATTCTTTAAGATCTTGAGTTCATCTTGAGCATCAACTTGATCCCTGCACACAAACACAAAGAAAATAAAACAAGTGTTATGCCAAGTGGCACGGTTAGAAAGAAAGGAACTTGAGCAGATATGCTCAACACTGCCGAAGCTGATCTCTCCACAGCACAAGTCCCAAGCTGGACTTGCACACACACACAACCAGGTAGCACACAAGGCTGGTGTGCATGCTGAACAGCACACCAGGGTTGCTGCATGCTTTACACACACTCAGTGACCAGGGGAGGAGTACAGTAAGGCTGTCGACCATGAAGGAAATGGAGAGGGCAAGTATAAAGGGTTTCCTGAAGCAAACCCTAGCTCATTCCATCGACAGCAGCCTCACAGAGTAAGTCACAAGAACACAAGAACACAAGAACAGCTTGAACAGCCACTGCTGTTCAACACAGTTTCACCACCACAGCACATAACCAAGAAGCATCAAGCCACAGGGAGGAGCAGGGCAAGCCAAACAAACCACCAGAAGCAAAACCTCTACACCAACAATCAAATTCTAGGAGCTGGAGTGAGGTATACAAATCATCATGAACAAACCAGATGGTTTTGTTCATATATAAGCATATGCACCAATCACACACAAGCAAAAGGGTGTGATACCCAAATTGTGTCATCATCTGGCTACTAAGCCATATGGTGCAAGCAAGGGTAGTAAGGCCACTAGTAAATCATCTAATGGGAACAACAGCTATGAAAAACAATGCATAACTGAAGAAATCCAGCAAGAGATGAAAGCACAAGCTAGCCTAGCTACACACTTAGCACCTACAGCTAGTCAGGCCATCAGACATAGACATTTCAACATCAAGGGCTACTGGCAATCCAATAAATGGATTACCCAGAAAGCATTTGGTGAGCCACAGCAAGCCAATAAGTGGGGAGCTACCCTAGGGCAGCATATGACTACTGCCAGGGTCACCTCAACCCCTAAAACAGCCAAACCACCAAGCCAAGCACAAATATCATCACCCAGATTGGGTTCAAAGTGGAGCTAGGGTTCCCAACCACTGTTGGCATCCCTCTAGCCCAAGCCAATCAATTGATATGATCATCACTGTATCACAGTTCACATCATTTATCCATCAAACAAAGCAAGGTAATACAGATAAATGAATTATACAAGTAACCAAGTCACCAGAACCATGCACATGATCCAGAGGATCACTGCAAGCATCACTTGATGCTTGAGCAAGCACCAGCACTGATCTGTGCCACACACATACACAGAGATAAGTAACAGCAAGGCACAGGCAACAGGTAAGCAATCCAATGACCAGCTGTTGAGGATCACATGATCATCAAAGCTTGCTATAGCATGCCAGTGTATGTTAGGGCATCACTGAGCAACAGAGCATGGACAGATAATTAAATGGCCACAGTTAACCAACAATTGCTTCACAGATAAACAAATGGATGAATTGTAATTGTACCCAGAAGCACATCAAATACATGATGTATCACTGGATCAAACTAGACATGAATGGCACACACATATAATTAAGCCATCACGACAACCAGAGCCACTAAGCAAGCAAATTGATTTAACTGTAACATGACCAGTCGTAATTTAGTAAGCCATGAGCATTACAAGATGCTCATGAGCAAGCAGATATGAACACACTTGAGCATCTGGTGAGCTAAGTAACAAGAACAGAGCTACAGAGGGGAAATTAAGCAAGTAATCGATAGTATAGCAAGAGCTGCACCACGGCGATACGCAAGCTCTGGCATGGCCATGGCGACCATGGCCAAGGCCAGAGAGCAGAGAGCCAGCAATATGCACATAGCAAGCAAGCACAGCAGCCATGGCCAGCAGAGCAGCAGCAACAACACGGCAGGCCCTCCATGAGGAGGGAAGCCATGGCCAGAGCTCGTAGAAGAGAAAGAAGAACAAGCACAGGGGGTAAGAGATAGGTGGCGCGCGTACCTGGGGCGAGCAGACGACTGGCGCAGCCATGGCAGCCACGGAGGCACGCGCCGTGAGCACAGCGGCACCTGGCCAGGCCAGGCCAGGCTCCGTCTAGCGCCGCAGCACCCCGCACCACGGCGGCGAAGGCCACAGCAGCGCCATCACACCAGAAGCGTCGGTGAGCACCGCAGCACCGCGCGGGCGAACACGATGGGGATCGGTGAAGGGGGCGGCAAGGACCAGATCAACGCCGTTGATCTGGTGCGCCGTCACGAGGCGGTGTAGATGCGCCCCATCTCACCGCTGGCGATGGCCGGAGGCGGCCGGAAAATATCGGCGAAGACGGCGGCGACCACGGCGTCGCCAGAGCTCGTTAGGGTTAGGGATTCGGACACGCGAGAGAGAGAGAGAGAGAGAGAGCGGGTTGGGCCAGACCAGGTGGGTCGGCCAACCTAACCCTTTTGGGCCACCTGACAGGTGGGGCCCAAGGGCAAATAAGACATTTCACAAAATAAGATAAAAACAGAAACTTTGAAATTAAATAAGAAATGTTTTAAAGCTCTAAAAAAATAATTAAAAATATGAAAATTGATCAGCATAAAATTCTCTATTTAAATAAAATACCAAACAGAATTTTTGAAGACAATTAAGAATAAGTCTTATTTTGTTGATTTAAATAATAATTTAAATCACACATATTATTTTCAAAAATGAAAATAAGTCCATTAATGCAATTGGACTTTAAAAACACCTTGACAATATTTCAAGGTTGTATTTACCCTAAACAGAGAACCTCCAAATTATTCTTAGTAAATACCTCTCACATAAAATGATAAGACATCGGGAAAGGGGGGAACAAACCCTAAAAATAGAAAGCATGCATAATTGCTTCTTTAACCATTGCCCTTATCGGATAATGATGCTATTTTTCAGAGACAGAGGACAAGGGTCAGTCCACACCTTCCAACTGCAAAACTTTGCAGTGTTCAGGAAAGTTCATCACTTGCTCATGTCATTTGTGTATTTCTATCAAATTACTTGCAAAGTACTATGGTTATCTCTATTGCATGAAAACCAAAACCACTATGTTCATAACTATGAATATGACTATGTGGCTGGCAATGGAACCATGGATTGTGTTGATATGGTGGAGGTTCCATTGCAAGGGTTTATATCCATCTAGGAAACAACAAATGTCGCCAGTGATTCTTTTGCCGTAATACCCGTGTTAACCATAAGATCCGGAGTGGGACGGAGTAGTCAAAAGTGTTTCCACCTCTCGTTCATCAACGGATGCACTTTACCGTAGTACACTTGTAATCCAAGGGGGCAAGCGGTGAGGCTGGGGAGTCCTAAGTCCCCACGGCATTGTCCGTAGTACACTTGTCGCCCGAAGGAGCAAGCGGTGAGGCTGGGGAGTCCTAAGTCCCCACGGTATTGCGGTCTATGATGGGTTGCAGCTACCGGCGAAGGAGTTTGGTTCGATCCCAGGCCCAATCGTCGTGGTCGGGGTCCACCCTGAAATATATGGGAATAATGGGACCGGCGAGGACCCAGGGTCGGGGCATGCAACAAAGGGTGGGTGTTCGAGGTAGCGGAGGAACATAATTGGCTAGACCTTATACCGGGCCTCACACCGAAGGAAGTGTGGACGGGAAAGCTGCCCGGTTGGCACCAAGGTTAAGATCTCTTATGGGTAAAGCAACACACCTCTGCAGAGTGTAAAGAACTGTGACCTGTCACTCCCTGTTCCGGGATATGGAACTGCGAACGCGGCCGGAAAGGAGCTCCATGAAGTTCTAGTAAACCGGTGAAGGCTGACGGACATAGCTCTTTGGAATAAAAACAATCTCTTGAAGAAATGTTTATCAAAACTTGCATTGGTATTAGACTTTCTGGTCTAATATTGTAGCTAGTGCATTAAACACCTCTTATCTATAATGAACTTGTTGAGTACGCTCGTACTCATCCCAATCTTAAATCCCTTGCTTAGATTGTCTGAATCGTCTGGAGGGGGACTACGACCACACTGAAGGAGCCGAGATCATCGGCTATGAAGAACCAGACCTCTCTGGAGGTGTTGAAGGCGTAGACTATCTCATAGTCTACGGAACCGGGGAGGCTTCCGGAGGAGATCAAGCCTAGAACATCAAGTAGTAGTAGTAACCGAGCAGCCCGAACACTTAGTATTTAGCTGCTCGAGAGAATAAATGTACAACTTAATGAAACATCTATATTGTAAGCTAAGTTGGGTTCGCCTCGAACCCAGGAGTATCCCTCTTAGGACCCAAGAGGAGCTCCGAGACGATATATGTATGATTATTGTAATATTAAATGAATGAGTTATGGACCTGCTATGTTCTGTTGTACTACTCTGAGGGATGTAATATTTGCGGAATGGTACTTCATGAATGTTATATCAACGACTGGCATACTACAACATGCAGTGGTATGCAGGGTCACCACACCGACGCTATGAAGAACGAGCTCAAGTGCAAAGAAGAGACCTCAATATCCAAGTACAAGACCTCCATGAGAAGATTGATGCTCAAGGCCAAGATTTGAAAGCAACACTCGCCATATAAGGTCAAGAAACAAAAGAAATGAAGATGACGTTGGACACTATCATTCAACAACTCAATCGGTAAGACAATAGGAGACACCACTCAAGGTCTTCAAGATCTCAAAGTTCAAGGTCACGAGCTACTACACTGTCTCATCATGATTCCAATGAATACCCACGTCACCATAATGTGGATGATCAAGTGCTTCAACAACAAGCTCAAGAAGCAGAGCAAGCATGACTTCGAGTTGACCAAGAACGTCAACGCCTAGAGGAAGTGTGCCTTCAACAAGATACTCTACATGCTCAATTCCAACAAGAGCAAGAACGCCTACGACATGATCAAGAGCTAATTCGTGCAAGAGAACAAGAACGTATTCGCAATGAATAACAAGCACTTGTGAAGAACAAGAGTGGCAACGACAAGCACAAGAAGCTCAAGATAGAAGACAATACCTTATTGAAGAGGAACAAAGACAAGCGCACCAAGAGCGCCAAATCATCAATGGTGTTCAACCTCAACGTGATGGGGCACCATGCCCTCAAGGTCAAGACAATTGCCACCATCATGATGATCGACCTCACGGTAGAAGACCAACGCTAGGCACGAGAAGTTGAGATAAACGAAGAATCAAGTCATCACCGAGCATCAAGTGAAGAAAGTGTGATGCCTCAACCCCGCCGCCACAATGAAGATCATGCCCAAGGTCATGGAAGACCGCCTCCTCATCAACACAATAGAAACAACAATCGAGATGCTCAAGGACCACAACCTCAACCTCAACAACGTCAAGACCATGGTGAAGAAAGACCACCGCCTAGGCGCAACATACGCGATGACGAAGAGATATGTGGGAAGCTTAAGTTCATCGTGCCAAAGATCCAAGGAGAAGAAGACCCCAATGCATACTTGTCTTGGGTACTCAAGGTTGACAAGATCTTCCGCATTCACAACTTCTCCGAAGCAAATAAGTTGTCCATGGCATCACTTCAATTTGAGGGATATGCAAATGTATGGTGGGAAGAGGTAAACAAGAAGCATGCTCAAGAACACTTAGATCCCATTAACACATGGGAAGAGATGCAAGAAGTGATGCACACCCGCTTTGTGCCCTCTCACCATAAACGTGACCTTTTCAACAAGCTCACTCAACTCAAGGAAAGTTTCAAGTCCGTTGAAGAGTATTACAAGGAGATGCACATGACCATGATGAGTGCAAATGTCGATGAGCGAGAAGAGCAAACAATGGCAAGGTTCTTAAATAGATTGAACATACCCGTCAAGAGGATTGTGGAATTCTTGCCATACACCAACATGGTTGAGTTACTTCATCAATCTACAAGGGCCGAGCACCAAGTACGAGAAGACATAGCAAGTGCTAAATCCAAGTCCTTCTTCGCCGCAAGAAATGCAATCAATGACTCCGCTAGCATCATGAACACAAGTGATAGCTCCTCAAAGGACCCCACAAAGCCAACTAAAAGTGCCATGAAGACCACAAGTCTCAAGCCATCTACATCAAACATGTCATCCAAGGCTTCAACGGGATCTAGTAACATCACTTGCTTCAAGTGTGGTGCCCAAGGACTTAAATCTTTTGAGTGCACAAACACTAGAGTCATGATAACTCGGAATGATGGGAATGTGGAGTACTTAAGTGAAGATGCATATGAAGCCTTGGTGCAAGCCGCAACAACACTTGAAGATGAGGAGTTGGAAAACCATGAGAATGTCTTATGTGAGCATGATACAAGTCTTTCTCTTGTGGTGTCCAACGTTTTGACCACTCATGCATTTCACAATGAAGACCAAATGTGCAACATCTTCCAAACAAGAGCCGGAATCAATGGCAAGTCGATCAAAGTCATCATCGATGGAGGAAGTTGTCACAACCTTTCAAGCAACGAACTATGTTCCAAGCTCAACCTCCAACTTTGAAAGCATCCTCACCCTTACCATACCCAATGGTTAAGTTACAACAGAAATGTGAAGACTGAAGATACCGTCACCATATCCTTCAAGATTGGAGCCTACAAAGACACTATAGAGTGTGATGTAGTACCAATTACGGTGTGCCATATGCTACTTGGACGCCCTTGGCAATATGACAAAAAGGCAATACATGATGGTTCAACCAATGCTTATAGCTTCAAGATCAACGACAAGACGTTCATTCTACGCCCAATGACTCCTAGCCAAGTAATTTCGGACAATGCAAAGGCTTTAGCGAGGGCACAAGAAACCATTACCAATAGTGAGATGAGAGGTGAGAGAGTGAACCACCAAAATGAGAGTGAGGGCCACAAGCCACATATGAGCGGAAAAATGATGAGTGTCCTCCTAGCCACTAAATGCGAGTTGAGAGGAACACAAGAGAACCCATACACCATACAACACCATGTGCGCAATGACAAGGAACAACCGTCGGAGACTAATGAATTCACCATTCCTTTTTCTTTGATGTTTATTTTGAAGGAGTGCCAAGACGAGTACCACGACGACCCTCCTCCCGGATTTCACCCGCTACAAGGCTTGAAGCACCGAACCAACATTGTCCCGGACAATCCGCAACACCAACTTGATGATCCTCTTGAGAAGGGACGAGACAAGACACTTACCATGCTCTCCACACACCACCATGGCACCAAGACGATGAGAAACATCAAGCTTCTATGCATACAACACCCCATGTATTTTCAAGCTAAGTCCATTTCCAACCCCTATAACCATGCGCCAACTTTTGATGTGGTAGCTAGATTCCATCCTTTACATGAATGCAAACCATGCTCTAGAACGGTTAATGCTTCACACATGCGTACATTCTTGCTTAGGGAGAATATTCGACTACATGGCTACCAACAACCATCACCACGGACCAAGACATGTGCTTCATGAACTTCCATGGTACGACCCTCGAGACCAAGTACGTCATCAACATCAAGGATATGATGCCAAGTCAAGGAAATGAAGACACTCTAGGAACGACTCTTTTACAAGGGGGGGGGGGGGGAGATGATACGGGGTGGCTTTTGGACACCTCTGCCTCAAGACCGCCAAGTCCTCATCATGACCCAATGACACGAGCACGAGCCAAAGCCACACACCAAGAGGTTAATTCGCTCCTTTCCATGCATAACATTGATACATCATTGGATAGAATGCTACTTCATTCAAATATCTTGTATCCAATCAGGTACATCGAACAAGACGCAAGCCATGGAGACCAAGCCAATGGAGAGGGAGCTGAAGATGAAGAAGATGGAGCTCCAGCACCCCAGCTAGAACTACCACCCTCCAGGGCCGGTAGTACCACACAGATGCCTTCCAGATGCTGTCCAGAAATGAAGAAAGTCGCACTGAAGAAGCTCCAGCCGGAACTACCGCCCCAATGGCCGGAAGTTCCGCCCGCCGGTACTACCGCCCAAGTTCCGAAAACGCGCTCAAAGCCCCCTGAACGTTACTGCAAGCAAAGCGGCCATTTCCGGAAGAAGACCAGAAGTTGGCCGGTACTACCACCCCGACCGGAACTACCGCCCTCTGGGACCTGTACTACCGCCCCGACTGAAACTTCTGGCCCCAAGAACCGGAACTTCCGCTGATACGAATTTCAGTCAAAAATAGCTATTTCAGCATGTAACTTATCCCTTCGCCCCACCTCCTATAAATAGCCTTGTTGGCTCAGATCTAGGGTTAGAGTTGAACTGAGAAAGAACTTGAGCCTTGCTCTTGCCCCATGTGGGAACCCTTACCATAGATCTTAGATCTTGTATCACCGGATCTCCTTGTTGAATCCTTGTGATCTCTTTGGTGACTTCTATCAATTGTTGGTCTTTTGCTTGCACTTCTACCTTTGGATCTTTTGCTTGCACTTCTACCAACCTTGATCTTTTCACCCTTCTAGATATATTGGATTCAATCCGTCGATCTTTTTGCGGAACTTCTACCGAAAGATCTTTTCATACAACTTCTATCGAGTTGGTGGTTCGGACCAACGAGGACAAACCGATTTGTGTGTGTGTGAGTTTGTATCCCCGATCCTCTTCCGTGTTCTTCGTGTTCTACCACCTTCCCCACGAATCCCATCCAAATCCGTGAAGATCGGGTCCCCCTAGGGTTCAGTCCTTATCAATCTCACCCAACAGAGAGATACTACACAATTATTCCCCGATTTAATTTGTTCGCAAGCGGTAAAAGCCTGAGTTAAGCGAAGTAAGTTCACTAGTTCTAGCCACTTCGATCGATTAAGCATAAGCCAACCTAACTTTCCTTTTTGCGGATTACTTCACACTAGATTTAATAAAGACAATAAAATGACGAAATGAAGTTCATTGATGTCTCGATAAGAAATATGTGCCCACATGCGTATGAAGTTATATATTGTAAGCTAAGCAACCTTATGTTGCCCAATCTCACAAATAAACCAAAAGAAAAGAGAGGTAAATAAAGAAACTCGAGGAACGAACACAAGCCGCACCCGATTCAAAGTGAAATTGCTTTCAATGGATCACATAACCATCCCCATAGAATGGTCCGAGAGACACACGATGTGGTGGGAGAGAATGATAGTAGAATTCTGCTCATGGGAGAGACTTTGCACCACTAGAATCACAGGAGAGAAGAAACCAATCATACAAAGAGAGTAGTCAATACAACCCATAAATTTGTAGTCTATGGTCTAAGACCTAAAACTAGTACGGAATACATCAGTGGCAAGGCAAAATTGCCGTTGACGTTATTCTGCCACGTCACTAGTTTAGCTTCACTGTTAGTATGCGATGGTTGCGTTGCTATGCAATGCCACCATTAATTAGTCCGCCAATCCGTGGCGTGCAAGCCTTCACGCCACCAACGAATGTGCTCAACAGTTTAGTGTAGGCCCCACACGCCTCAACCTTACACACGCCACGTTGGATACTATACGGAGGTAAATAATTCCGGCGCAATTTCACTGGAATTTTGTTCACTTCAATCCAGCGAACTAAATTAAAAGAAAAAATTATGGGGAAATTTGAAATGGCAAATTTTATTCAAGTTTGGTACATATTACATCAGTTTAAACAAAATTTAGATTAAACTACAAACTAAACTAAGTAGAGGGTCACCGCACTTCAGCATCATCACCGTCGCTGGAGAAGTTAATGCCTTCAAAACCATTGGCGTCATTGTCGTCCGCGATGATGCCAACAGTTGTGTTGCCCTCCTTACAACGTTTTCTACCCGCCGCTTCCATCTCCACAATTGGTGTCCTTGCCGTCGTCGATATTGTAGACGATGCACCCATTGCCCTTCTCCCGGCGCATCCGCCTCCTCCTCGCAGCCTCGTTTGCTAGGGGTGTTTTCGGTTCTGGAACCACGAAGGACGGAATGGAATAGTTCCATTCCAACGTCATGGGATGGTTCCGACTCCGTGTTCGGTTTAGAAAAAGTCGATGAACGGAATGGTTCTGTTTTCCGTTCGGTTGCGGAATCGCACATCGGAACGGAACGGCCTAAACATGTTTTTTTTTGTCCAAATCAAAATCAACACATGCCTAAACATGATTTTTTTGTGCAAATCAAAAATCAACACATGCCAAAATTAGCACGTGCTTGCCACCGCCGCGAGTGCTGGGCCGCCACCAGGCGTGCGTGCTGGGCGCCGAGCGAGATTAGCGACAAGTCATTTTTTTTGCATGCGTGGATCAATGCTTAGCGAGCCGTTCCCCAGATTCCACCGATTTGGCCAGATAAGTCCATTCCGCATCTTAGGGGTATATTCCGCTCCTAGGAACTACTAGGTTCCATTCCTTTTGCCAACCGAACAGTGGAACGGGCGCTAGGTGCGGAACCGTCCCGTCCCATTTCTCATGATTACAAAACGAAACACACCCTAGAAGAGCTTGGCGGCATCTCTCTAGCATCATGCGGTGCGCGGAGTAGTCCGCGGAGGCGGCTTCTGTAGCCCGTTATGCCTACATCTCCACCATGACATGCGCCTTGCTGGCGATGAAATCCCGCGCGGCCGCCTCTCATGCCGCAAACTAGCGGGAGATCTCGGTGGCGTGGACCATGTGCATGGCGTTCGCTTCCTCGAGCTAGGCAGCGCACACCTATCCTGTTGCGTCGTCTCGAAGGAGGCAAGGAGGGAGGTCGGCTCTACGGAAAGTCCATCTCATCCTCCCACGGCGGAGGTGGCACCTCGGTGATAACGGCACCTAAAAGGTTTGTTATCCCAGTGAATAGGTTATGTGAAAGTTCGTAAGAACCTTCCAAACTTCCTTTCAGGGCAATACGATAGAAAGTAGTTCAACATAAAACTTAAGGTAAACTACAAACACCGATGTAAATAGTAGAACACTCCTAACACACTTACACACCCCTAATAGGCAAATAATATAGTATACTGTATTACACAACCTAAGCTGCATATTCCCTAGAGAGGTAGGACATTAGACGTCCGGAACAAAGTAGAAAACTATCAGGTAGCACATCAGATTTTCACAATATCTGTATTTATGGTACGCAAACTGGGAAATTACCTGTTTGAGTAACGCTAGCCAAACCAACCTCACTCTATGATATCATCATCACTACCGTATTCCTCATCAGTGTCATCATCGTAGTTGGTATAGATGTAGTCATCTATGAGAGGTCCCACATGATCTAGTGCCAGGCGCGAGGTGCCAATAATATCATAGTTGCTGTACATCTGCACACCGTCTGGATCTATTTCCTCCTCGTGCGGATCTATTCCACAAACCATCTTCTGGAACTCCAAGTCGCGCCCTTTGAATTGGAATTCCTGCTTAGCCGGGTGTACAATTTTAGTCCCTTCAAAATCACAGTACAGGCAGCGGATTTGTTCTGATACACACAAACAAGGTACGTAGATTAGTGCCCATCGAAGACTTTAGCATAAACTATCTGCAATAAAATTAAGCTATTGTAAAATGAAAGTTCGGAGGAAAAACTAAGTTTTTCCGACAATTATCTATGGATGCATAGAATGTGTTCATATTTGTGGCAATCAACTCAAATGCTTTTATAATTGAGAGAATTAGCTGATCATGCAAACATCCGGGTGAGATTGCCCCTGCTAATATGCGCCTACAAACATACTACAATGCACAGAAGCAGACCGTGCATAGACGTACTTAGGGATACTGCGGTAGCTGACATAGTGCTTCCAGCTATAAGGGGTTCAAAGATGGTTGCTTCAGAAATTATCTTAGGCCATCTTCAACGGGGAGATCCAAATCTGGTACGTTGGGATGTGGCCATTAGGGTGACCGCGCAGACACACATACATGGGGCGGTGGCCGCCAGTCCGTTTGGGTTGCCCAGTGCATCCAACGCGTCCACGCATCGCAAATTAAAAACTACAAAAAAAAGAATAAACTAAAGATACTTCATTAAAACATATGCCCTATTGTGGGCAAATTTATACAAAAGAAAGCTCTATATGGGCTTTTAAATAACTAAAAAAACCCTAGCTAGGGTTTGGGGTGGACGGGGTGGTCGCCGGTGCGCCGCCTAGTCCCAGTAGAACTTGTCGTCGTCATCCTCCTGGTCATCGGCGTCGATGAGGATGACGCCCCCGGGCGGTGAGGCGCTGTTGCGGCTCGAGACGCCGGAGCGCGCCGGAGATTCCGGCCACGACGACCACTGGGCCCGTTCCCAGGTCGAGCGCGGGTCCGAAGGGCTGACCAGCCTGCGCAGGCGTGCTAGTCGCGCCTCCTCCTTCTCCCGCAGCGTCGCCGCAGCCGCCTGCAACTACGCCTCGTGCTTGAGGCGGACATGGCGCTCCTCCTCCTCCTCCCGGAGTGCGGCCTGGCGCGTGGCCCTCCTCCTATGCCTGGTCATGGGCAGCTCAGCCCAAGGCCTGGCCCGAAGCCCTTCCCTGAAAAAGTTGGCCCGACAGTCGGGCCGGGTCTGGGTAGCAAAAAAATCCGCATTTAGCACTACAACCCGACCCACGGCCCGACTGCCCGACAGACTTCATTGGTATTTGGTCGGGCCGGGCTTGGGCCTGATTTTTTTATCGTCGGTCTTTCACCGGCCTGACCTGACACATCGCCAGGTATACCTCCTCCTGCCGGCGCGCCATGGCGAGGAAGGCCCAGGCGTCGGCGTCCTCGTGCGCCCACCTGGCCTCCTCCTCCGGCGAGGTGCGACCACTTGGCCAGCTCCTCGAGGTCGTTCACCTCGACGAATGCCTACATCGCGGCGTGTAGCTTCGGGTCGTCCTCCTCCGCCTCCGCGGCCGGCGGGAGTGGAGCGGCCACTTGGGCTGCGTCGTCCTCCTCCGTTGGCGGTGGGGAGCCCTCCTGGCCGATGCCGGTGGAGTGCGGGGCGTTGTGCGAGGCCTCGCCGTGGCCGCGCGGGACGTGAAGAAGGTTCGGCGCTGGTCTTGCTCCGCCTCGAACCACATGTCCCAGTAGGGACTCTTCTCCGCGTACGCCAGGTCCAGCCGGAGGTCCGGCGGGAGCTGGACGCGCCGCCGGTAGATCTCGTCAAGGCGAGCGCGACCGATGGCGGGGATCGGTGGCACCGGGACCCGATTTGGGCTTAGGTGCCACCCGTGGGGGAAGTGGACGTCCCCCCACGGCATGGGGGCGCCGGCCTCCCAAAACGTCTGCGCCAACACCACGGTGATGTAGATGTGCTCGTGCTCGGCCACCGGCGGTGCCATCAAGAATGCGGTCGGCACGATCTGTCGGCTGCTACCGGCCTCGTGGTCGTTCACACCGGGACCAAACTCTTTCTTCGGGGGCCATGGCGGTGATGGTCGTGCGTGCGGAGAAGCGGATGAATGTGGACTGGAGTGGACAGGGACAGTCCCCTCCCGGTCCACATTAAATAGGACGTTTGCCCACCGACAGGTGGGCCCCAGAATGTGTGCAGGCGGACGCGGGAGAACACCGCGTTCCATCCGCGGCTACGCAAACCTGGCCTAGATTTTGGCCGGCTTTGGGCCGCTCCGACCCCGCGGCCATCTGATTTAGGGATGAGTCGTCGCGTTGCTGGCGCGACCCATCCGGACGTGCAAGCGCGAGATGGGTCGTGCCCCATTGGAGGTGGCCTTACTAACTCCAACACACGGCAATGGACCAAATTATCAAACGGTGCAAGGAGCCAACTGGAGTTACCCAGCCACAGCTAAATGCTGTTCTTGCTCTCACACAGTAGAGCACTGAGACTTCAAAAGAGACACTGAGAGGTGCTTTAACATCGGTTCAAATAAACTGTGTTTCTTTAGTCTACTTTCTGTATTACAAAAATATGAAATACCTTGGCATGTTTGGGGAAAATTCACAGGACAACACAAGAGGGCCTTCCCGCCTTCATCCTGTGCCTCGTCATTGCTAACTTCAGCAAAGAAGAGTTGTGGATTTTCACCTCTTGGGCTTGCCAGAAAATTAATATGGCTGTGATGGTATATGAAGTCGGGCCCGTGAGTATCCATATTGTAGTCAGGGCCAGATACAGAGTTGTTCACACCACAAATAACATGAAGATCATACATTGGTTCCTGCAAGTGGGCAGACAGAAGGGACAAATAAGCGACTGCAACATATTAGAGTGATAATATTAGAAGTAAGGAGCAACAATAAGGAGATGGAGATGCAAATATCAAGGTGAAGTTAACCTTGTTCTGCAGCACGTATGAGTCCAGCGCTGCTTTCACTTGCTTAGAGATTCGTGTGTGCTCGTTCTTCCATTTATTGATTCGATATCGTGCAACACTGGAGACCTTGGTCCTGGGAACGGACTGATGCTGCAGTGGCTTGACAGGGTCACTGGGGGATCCTGGACACAGCATTGCGGCAATGCGGCGAACATCGGCAGAGTCGAGCGGGGCGTCACCCGGCGGTAAGGGATTACGAAGGGTTGAAACACTGCATGAGGTCAGAAACTCTGCTTGTGCAGCAGGGTTTGGGTGCCGGGCAGCCTCACCGGCAACCCTGAAGGCATCGTAAATGTCGGTTTGATCCCCGAAGGTAGCCAGAGAGTTGAATTCCCCCAAAGTGCAGTCGGAGCGGAGCAGCATGCGCATGGCTCCATAGAGTTTGTTGGCGCGAGCGCAGAGGAAAGAAACAAGACCATAGAAGGAGCGAGCCTCGATGCGTAGCAGACTCTTGGTACTGATCATATCAAGCTCGAGTTGTTGGGTCGGTGGGGAGACAGTGTTGTACCAGATAGTGTTGATGATGATGTTGGAGACGGGGTCGAAGGGGCCATAGCAGTGGCCAGCCTTCATCAGGCTTTCGTGGTAGCAGGACCGGAGCTCACTGGCCGGCAACCGGGCAAGCGCCTTGAGGTAGAAGGTGTGGATCATGTCGAGGACCGTTAATTTCACCGATAGGTAGTGGCGATACCGCACGGTTGTCGATGGAGGGATGGCCAATGCGCGGTTCCAAGCGAAATCGAGGGGTTGCGTTTGTATGTCAGGAACCCCGACAGAATCTGTGTTGAACACGCAGGTGAAGTTATTGATGTCGTTCTGAATCGCATGGACGGCTTCATCCAGAGGGCAAGAGGGTGACAGCCAGGTGCGGACGAGGTGCTCGGGGTTCATGTGCTTTGATGCTAGGGCGGCGCAGATAAGGGAAGTCCGGACGACGGATTTGCTGGTGTCGGAACTGAAGTTGAACATATGGAGACACCGGTCATGCACGACGAGGCGCGCAGCGACGACGAGGTCGGCGCCGGCGAGGAGCAGGTAGCGCACGGCTTGCCAGTCGGGGAGGTAGCGGAAGAAGCAGGTGACGAAGGCGACAAGACCATCCACCGATCGCTGCGCCATGTCTAGGAGATTAACACCCTCGATGCCAGAGAGGTTGTCGGCGGCGCCGCGGCAGAGGTCGGAGGCGGCGAGGGTGTTGTAGATGATGTTGGCGGTCGGGTCGAGAAGGCCGATCGAGAGGCCGGCGCCGACGAAAGGGATCTCAACGTTGGCCATGGTGAGCCGCTTGTGGGCACACTCGTACGAGTCGTGGATCTTGTGGAGAAGCTCCGACCTCTCCCGAGCTCTTTTCTCGCTGGTTGGCTCGCCGCCTGAAGTGTTCCCCGGCTCATAGATGCGGGCATGGCAGCCATCGCTTCCACGCGCGATCGCCAGCGTCGGGATCTGGGACGGAGAGAGAGGCATCAATCTGGGACGGAGAGAGACTGAGAGAGGCATCAATCTGGTACGCGCGTGGTGAAGGAACTGTACCGATCTATATTTTCTCTTGTTTCCTCTACGACTCTACCAAATATTCTCTTCTTTTTCTGCGAACAATATCCTCTCTTGTGGCAAGTCCCAGAAATTTTATTTATTTCATTTTCGGAGATAATAAGGTCTCTGATTTTTCTTTCAAATTTTTTACCCATTATATTACTATACAGATTTGCACCGTCACACACGGCTGAAATGGCCAGTCGCACAAGATAAAACCTAACCGTCACTGTGCACGGGTAAACGATCCGCCTCAAACTATGTGCGACGGATTATCCTGTCGCAAACGGTTGAGTGCAAGGAACCGTATGTGATAGGATACACTGTGTGTAAAGCTTAACCATCAGCAAATATGAAGATCGCAGATGTTGTTTTTTAATTTAGATATATGCGTTCAGCAGAGATGGCACATGTTTGTGTAAGCTGGTGTTATAATTCCAGCAAGCATCATAGACAGTTTATCTATGCAATAAGCATTACTCAGTAGTAGCACATAACCCAACATTGCATTCAAACGGACATATGATCAGATGCACCAATAACACACAATATGATACCCCCTTCATCCTAAAATATTAGGCGTCTAAAGATTAGTCAAAAGTCAACGTTTTTAAAGTTTGACTAAATTTATACACAAAAATACGAATATTTACAATACTAAATCAATATCAATAGATCCACAAAGTATATTTTCTTAATATGCTCATTCGATATTATAGATGTAAATATTTGGAAAAAATATTTAGTCAAAGTTAGTATTTGACTTTTGACTAATCCTTAGATGCGTTATATTTTTTGGACCGAGGAAGTATCAATTATATTGATTGCATAGTCGATCCATCATATATACAAGCATTTGGACATGGTAAAGCTGCTAGCTATACAACAGATATACGAAGTAGATGATTAGACGTCTTCTTGGTTGTCTTTGCCTCTTTAGAGTTGTTGATTTCATCAAGTGAAGCGCACTGGTGAACTTCATCAAATGAGGCGCACTGGTGAACATTAGTGCATCAAATGGTTGTCGAACATCAATATCATTTATGTAAAAATATAGAAACACACAAAAGCTAGGAACAAATGGTCGCAACTCAAATTATTAGTGGACTTACACATAAATACGCATGTGCAACTGCATGAAGCAGAAATCGCCAGCTACACCGCGATGCGGACTAGAAGGCAAAATGTTGGGAGGCAATTGTCTCGCTTCGCTTCATTTTTTTATGAAAGATTTAGGAGCGAAGGGAGAGGAAAGCCTCACAAGCCATTGCTCTTGGTTACATCTTTGTCCATATGTTATTAGCAGATGCTTATAACATGATTAAAGATTAGTACCTAGATCTTCTTGTACAGTGTCACCAAAATAGTATTCATATTATACAAAATAGTACAATGTTAATTGTGAAGAAATAATCAACTTGTCCCACATGTGCATAGATCTGATGTACATTCTACCACATAAACAACTTCAAACACATGTTGTAATATATATTCGGTAATAATTTTCACTGAATATGCACATATTTGGACACAAATACATGCTACTAACACATATGCAAAAATCAATTTTTCTAAGATGTGCACTGATCATAAATACAAGATATCTAACACATGCACATAGATTTGGTAATTATTTTTTACAAATATAGAACCGGTAAACACACATTCTATCCGTCTATATCTTAAACATACATCCGATAAAACCCAGTAAGATACAACACGCACAGAAGATCCAAATCATACATAGGAGTTAAACTTTTGGTATGCCTTCTCGATGAAAACCATACGGCTGGTGTTGTCCATGGTGGAGGGCGATGATGATCCGGGATGACCGGTATTCGACCGCCCGGAGATTCATGAGCCAACTGCTGCAGGGCCGTCCGGAGGTCATTGGCATTGCAACAAAAACATGCTATTGGAGATATGCCCAAGAGGCAATAATAAAAGTAGTTATTATATATCTTTGTGTTTATGATAAATGTTTATATACCATGCTATAATTGTATTAACCGAAACATTGATACATGTGTGTTATGTAAACAACAATGAGTCCCTAGTAAGCCTCTTAACTAGCTTGTTGATTAATAGATGATCATAGTTTCATGATCATGAACATTGGATATTATTAATAACCAGGTTATGTCATTATATGAATGATGTAATGGACACACCCAATTAAGCGTAGCATAAGATCACGTCATTAAGTTATTTGCTATAAGCTTTCGATACATAGTTACCTAGTCCTTTCGACCATGAGATCATGTAAATCACTTATACCGGAAAGGTACTTTGATTACATCAAACGCCACTGTGTAAATGAGTGGTTATAAAGATGGGAGTAAGTATCCGGAAAGTATGAGTTGAGGCATATGGATCAACAGTGGGATTTGTCCATCCCGATTATGGCTAGATATACTCTGGGCCCTCTCGGTGGAATGTCGTCTAATAGCTTGCAAGCATATGAATGGTTCATAAGAGACCACATACCACGGTACGAGTAAAGAGTACTTGTCATGAGACGAGGTTGAACAAGGTATAGAGATACCGATGATCAAACCTCGGACAAGTAAAATATCACGTGACAAAGGGAATTGGTATCGTATGTGAATGGTTCATTCGATCACTAAGTCATCGTTGAATATGTGGGAGCCATTATGGATCTCCAGATCCCGCTATTGGTTATTGGTCAGAGAGAGGTCTCAACCATGTCTACATAGTTCGCGAACCGTAGGGTGACACACTTAAGGTTTGATGTCGTATTAGTAGATATTGAATATATGGAATGGAGTTCGAAGTTTTGTTCGGAGTCTCGGATGGGATCCAGGACATCACGAGGAGTTCCGGAATGGTCCGGAGAATAAGATTCATATATAGGAAGTCATTTTATAAGTTTAAAAATGATCCGGTGCATTTATGGAAGGTTCTAGAAAAGTCCGGAAGAAATCACTATGGAAGGCGGAGTCCCGAAGGGACTCCACCTAGCATGGCCGGCCAACCCTAGAGGGGTGGAGTCCCAGGTGGACTCCACCAAGGGTGGCCGGCCACCCCCCTCATGGAAGGGTGGGAGTCCCACTTGAGGTGGGAATCCCACCTTGGGTAGGTTTCCCTACACATGGAAGGTTTTGGGTTGGGGTCTTATTCGAAAACTTGTAGTCCAACACTTGGGGGTTCCACCTATATAATGAGGAGCAAGGGGAGGGGGCCGGCCACACCAAAGCCACCTTGGCCGCACCCCTTAGTGGCCGGCCACCGCCTCTCCCCAAACCCTAGCCGCCCCCTCCTCCTCCACCTCTCCCGCAACCGCTTAGCGAAGCTCCGCCGGAGATCTCCATCGACACCGCCACCACGCCGTCGTGCTGCCGGAATTCAAGGAGGAGCTACTACTTCCGCTGCCCGCTGGAACGGGGAGAAGGACGTCGTCTTCATCAACACCGAACGTGCGACCGAGTACGGAGGTGCTGCCCGATTGTGGCACCGTCAAGATCTTCTATGCGCTTTTGAAAGCGGCAAGTGATCGTCTACCGCAGCAACGAGAGCCTCCTCTTGTAGGCTTTGGAAATCTTCAAGGGTTAGTCTCGTTCATCCCCTCATTGCTCCCGTTTTCTAGATTGCATCTTGGCTTGGATTGCGTTCTCGCGGTAGGAAAATTTTTGTTTTCTATGCTACGAATCCCTACAGTGGTATCAGAGCCGTGTCTATGCATAGATGGTTGCACGATTAGAACACAATTGTTTTGTGGGCGTTGATGCTTATGTTGTCTTTAGTTTGTGTACTTTGCATCTTTGTGGCATAGTGGGATGAAGCGGCTTGGGCTAACTTTACATGACCGCGTTCATGAGATTTGCTCCACGCTCGACATGCAACTTGTATTGCATAAGTGGCTTTGCAAGTATCTGTCTCTCCTACTATAGTGAAGATTCAATTTACTCTTCTATTGACAACACTAGTATCACCGTTGTGGTTCATGTTCGTAGGTAGATTAGATCTCACTCGAAAACCCTAAACCACGTAAAATATGCAAACCAAATTAGAGACGTCTAACTTGTTTTTGCAGGGTTTGGTGATGTGATATGGCCATAATGTGATGATGAATATGTATGAGATGATCATTATTGTATCGTGGCAACCGGCAGGAGCCTTATGGTTGTCTTTAAATTTCATGTTGAGTAGTATTTCAAAGAAGTTGTAATAGCTGCTACATGGGAGAACAATCATGAAGACGGCGCCATTGACCTTGACGCTACGCCGACGATGATGGAGATCATGCCCGTTGATGATGGAGATCATGTCCGTGCTTTGGAGATGAAGATCAAAGGCGCAAAGACAAAGGGGCCATATCATATCACATATGAACTGCATGTGATGTTAATCCTTTTTATGCATCTTATTTTGCTTAGATCGCGACGGTAGCATTATAAGATGATCCCTCTCACTAAAATATCAAGATAATAAAGTATTCATCCTTAGTAGCACCGTTGCCAAGACTTGTCATTTCGAAGCATCTCGTGATGATCAGGTGTGATAGATTCAACAAGTGCATACAACGGGTGCAAGCCAGTTTTGCACATGCGGATACTAAGGTTGCCTTGACGAGCCTAGCATGTACAGACATGGTCTCGGAACACGTGGTACCGAAAGGTAGAGCATGAATCATATGATTGATATGATGAACACTTTGAGTGTTCGCCATTGAAGTTACATCTTGTCTCGTGATGATCAGACTTGGTGTGGTGGATTTGGTTCATGTGATCACTAAGACAATTCGAGGGATATTGTTTTGAGTGGGAGTTGACCTAGTTTTTAATTTTGTTGAATTAAAATTTGAACTCAATTTTTCATAAACTTAGTCTAAACTATTGCAAATATATGTTGTAGATATGGCGTCCCCAATCAATTTTAACCAGTTCCTAGAGAAAGAAAAGATTAAGAGCAATGGTAGCAACTTCACCGACTGGTTCCGTCATGTGAGGATTTTCCTCGCTGGTGGAAACCTGCAATATGTGCTTGATGCACCGCTAGGTGACCCTCCTGCAGAAACTGAAACCGATGAAGTAAAGAATGTTTACGCGACTCGAAAAACTCGGTACTCTCAAGTTCAGTGTGCCATCCTATGCAGTCTGGAAGCCGGTCTTCAAAAACGTTTTGAGAACCATGATCCTCATGAGTTGGTCAATGAGCTGAAAGCTATCTTTGAAACTCTTGCGGCCGTGGAATGCTATGAAGCATCGAAACACTTCTTCAGCTGCATGATGGAAGAAGGTAGCTCCGTTAGTGAGCACATGCTCGCCATGATCGGGCATGAGAAGAAACTCAGTGACTTGGGAATAGTGATTCCTAACAGACTGGGGATTAATCGTGTCCTTCAATCACTGCCACCTAGTTACAAGAACTTTGTGATGAACTATAATATGCAGAACATGAACAAAGAGTTACCTAAACTCTTCGCCATGCTAAAATCTGCTGAGATTGAGATCAAGAAAGAGCACCAAGTGTTGATGGTCAACAAGACCACCAGTTTCAAGAAACAGGGCAAGTCTAAAGGTAAATTCAATAAGGGTGGCAAGAAAGCTGCCACGCCTCCTATGAAACCTAAGAATGGCCCTAAGCACGATCTTGAGTGCTATTCTTTGCAAGGAGAAGGGACACTGGAAGCTTAATTGCTCCAAGTATTTGGATGATCTGAAGAGCGGCCTTGTCAAGAAGAAGAAAGAATGTATATCTCATATACATGTTATAGATGTTTATCTTACTGGTTCTCGTACTAGTACCTGGGTATTTAATACTGGTTCGGTTGCTCATATTTGTAACTCGAAACAAGAACTAAATAATAAACGAAGACTATTGAAGGATGAAGTGATGATGCGCGTTGGAAATGGATCCAAAGTCGATGTGATCGCTGTCGGCACACTCCCTCTACATCTACCTTCGGGATTAGTTTTAAACCTCAATAATTGTTATTTTGTACCCGCGTTGAGCATGAACATTATATCTGGATCTTGTTTAATGCAAGACGGTTATTCATTCAAGTCTGAGAATAATGGTTGTTCTATTTTTATGAATAATATCTTTTATGGTCGAGCACCTGAAAAGAATGGTTTATTTCTGTTAGATCTCGATAGTAGTGATACACATATTCATAACATTGATGCTAAGCGAATTAAATTGAATGATAATTCTACTTATATGTGGCACTGTCGTCTTGGTCATATTGGAGTGAAACGCATGAAGAAACTCCATACCGATGGATTACTTGAATCACTTGACTTTGAGTCACTTGATAAATGCGAAGCATGTCTAATGGGAAAAATGACTAAGACTCCATTCTCTGGTATTATGGAGCGAGCTACAGACTTATTGGAAATCATACATACCAATGTGTGCGGACCAATGTGATACGTCTCCAACGTATCTATAATTTCTAGTGTTCCATGCTTGTTTTATGACAATACCTACATGTTTTGTTCACACTTTATATCGTTTTGATGCATTTTCTGGAACTAACCTATTGACGGGATGCCGAAGTGCCAGTTCCTGTTTTCTGCTTTTTTTGGTTTCAGAAATCTTACACAGGAAATATTCTCGGAATTGGACGAAATCAACGCCCACGATCTTATATTTCAAGAAAGCTTCCAGAGCACCGAAGAGGGGCCAGAGGAGAGCCAGGTGGGCCCCACACAAGGTGGCGGCGCGGCCAGGGGGGCACACCCCCTGGTGTGTGGGTCCCCAGACCCCTTCCGACTCCGACTCTTCGCCTATATAAGTGTCCCTGACCTAAATCTTCGATACGAATAAGCCACGGTACGAGAAACCTTCCAGAGCCGCCGCCATCGCGAAGCCAAGATTCGGGGGACAGAAGTCTCTGTTCCGGCACGCCGCCGGGACGGGGAAGTGCCCCCGGAAGGCATCTCCATCGACACCACCGCCATCTTCATCGCCGCTGTTGTCTCCCACGATGAGGAGGGAGTAGTTCTCCCTCGAGGCTAAGGGCTGTACCGGTAGCTATGTGGTTAATCTCTCTCTCTCCCATGTACTTCAATACAATGATCTCATGAGCTGCCTTACATGATTGAGATCCATATGATGAGCTTTGTAATCTAGATGTCGTTATGCTATTCAAGTGGATTTTACTTATGTGATCTCCGGAGACTCCTTGTCCCACGTGTGTAAAGGTGACAGTGTGTGCACCGTGTGGGTCTCTTAGGCTATATTTCACAGAATATTTGTTCACTGAGTTATGATTTGAGTTGGATGTCTCTATGAAATTGTGGTGTGTTAGTACCTCCTATGAATGCTCACAGTGACAGCGTGGGGTGTTTATTAGTACTTGGGAATACATTTTTAAGGTTTGCCTACATGATGAATTAGTGTTCATTATCTTGCCAGAGAGTAATTCAGAATAGCATAGTGAAGTGCTTATTTATATTCCTTTATGATTGCAATGTTGAGAGTGTCCACTAGTGAAAGTATGATCCCTAGGCCTTGTTTCCAAACATCGAATCTCCCTTTATTTACTGTTCTGTTGCATGTTTACTCGCTGCCATATTTATTTCAGATTGCTATTACCACTCATATTCATTCATACCACTTGTATTTCACTATCTCTTCGTCGAACTAGTGCACCTATACATCTGACAAGTGTATTGGGTGTGTTGGGGACACAAGAGACTTCTTGTATTGTGATTGCAGGGTTGCTTGAGAGGGATATCTTTGACCTCTTCCTCCCTGAGTTCGATAAACCTTGGGTGATTCACTTAAGGGAAAACTTGCTGCTGTTCTACAAACCTCTGCTCTTGGAGGCCCAACACTGTCTACAGGAAAAGAAGCCAACAGTAGTGTAACATCCCAAATTTCAATAAAAAGAAAGTTAGAGAATTCCAGAGAGCAAAATTTCAAACAAACAAAAACTTTTTAAATTGCATATAGTGCCATGCATAGGACTTGTGCATTTGAGTGATATGCCATGATGATTGTTATTACTTGTATGTGCTATACTCTAAAACCCTAAAGTGATCATGAGAAGATCACAAACTAAATAAATCAAAAAGAGGAAGAAAATCCAATAAATGAAAAACCCTAAAAACCCTCACATATGCTCTATGGCATTTTTATTAATTTTGACCCTAGACCATTTTGGTCTTCACCATTAGTTGAATAATGTTACTAAACACTTATTACAACTTTTGGAATCAAAGAATCACAATTCAAATTGATTTCAAATGCAAAACTTGCTCACATATGATAATGGTCATTTCTGCCAATTATAGTCTGATCACTACTTTGAGCCATTGCAATTCAATTTTCTCAAACCAAACCTTGCTAACTCTTTGCACCACATCCAAGTCAACATCAAGGTGAACACTTTTTGTAAAGATCACCATGCCAAATTCTTTCTTGATTCAAGAGCTATGCTCAACCAAAGTTGCAACATTTTAACATATTCAACAATCTTACACTTAGCCGTTTTTGCAAAACTTGAAATTCAACAATGCCATCACCACCTCTCATCACCTCTGATCATTTACAACTCAACTAAACACACACAATTCAAATTGGTCAACCATTTGAATTCAATCAAATTTGGACAAATTTGCAAATTTCCAAATATGGCACTATTTGACACTATTACAAATAGTGATCTACCTCATCAACTCTACCTAAACCCTAGCCCAATTGGTCCCCTGGTTCCCTCTAACTAATCAATGATCAATAGAACCCTAGGGAGAGGGAGAGCAAGGCTAGGACATGGCCATGCCGGCCATGTCGCCAACCCGACCATCTCCCCCCTCTCTCCCTTGCTGTCCCAACCTGGCCACCGTGCCAAAGCTCGCCACCGCACACTCCTACACCACCCTAGCCAAGCCCTGGTCGAGCTCGACGCAAACCAACGCTGAAGGACGCGCGCCCAGAACACGCCCGGATGCCGCTCGTGTCGCGCGTGTGCATGCCGTGGACGTGCACTGGCCACGCGCCGCGCCACCACCTCAAGCCCTCCCTGGACCCCCTGTGAACGAGTTGAGTGCCTGCTTGCCACCGCGACGCCGCCAGACACGCGCCCAGCACCAACCCGTGACCGCCGGCGCCGGAGATGATGACCTGCTCCTGTGAACGCCGCGGCAGACATGGAAGCGAGGCGACCAAACCAGACGCCGCCCGACCAAGCTGTCGCCACCGTTCGCTTCGCTAGGAACCGTAGAACACTGCCGCACCCTTGCCTAGCTCGCTAGCTCGCCGGAGACGCCGCGAGCATGTCGACCACCACCCTGCCCCGCAACCCTCACTCGCCTCTATAAATACTGAGCTCCCTGGAAGCAACGGAGCACACCACCTCACTCCCCACCTCTCACTGCTTCTCAACCACCTCACCACTCACTCGATCGTCGCCGGAGCAAGCTCAATCGGGAGATCACCGCCGCGGAAGCCCTGCAGCAATCGCCGGCGATCCAGGCCACCTCGAGCTCCACCACTGCTACCAGCCGCTTCGCCGTCGTCCACATCTACCTCGAGCACATTGCCAACCCTTGCTGGAGCCGCCGTAAGCCCTCCGACCCCCTAGGCTCGCCGCCAGCACGTCGGGTTCTCGTCGGAGACGACGATGAACCACGACCGTCGATCTGCCATCTAATCCAACGCATCTTATTCATCCATACCGCTTCGGGTTTTAAGACTCGCTGACATGCGGGACCCCCTGGTCAGGCAGCCCACGCGGGCACAGACGCGTGGTGGGCTAGCCTTGGGCCGTTTTATTCGAATCTGGCCCAGTTAGCTTTCCCGCCGGCCTGTTTAATTCAAATTCTATTTAAACAATTCCAAATGAATTTCAATACTGCCCAAACTTTGAAATTCAATAGATTCAAATTGGCTAAACTAAATTCAATGAACTTTATGTTGTTGGAAAGCTAAGAAAAATATCTACACCATGCCACTGGTCCGATGCCAATATTAGTTGTAGAATTAAATTGATAAAAAGAAGAAGGCAGGGACTTTTTCATATTCAAATAATTATTAAAAGTCAACCAAAATAGATATTGAGTTAATTCCAACTCTAATAGCTCACATTTGACTTACACTAATTGTTTATGCAATAAAATGGTGTGGTCACTTTGCATGATCATGCCCTAGTTTAATTAGTGGATAATATGGCTAGTTTAACTAGTTGATATTGTCCAAAACTATTAAGTAATTCATATGAAGTCTTATACTTCATTTAAACTTTGTCTCAAATGAATTCATGGGATGTTTGGACCCCTGGCCCAAACTCTCTTATATGAATTACTTAGAGATTTAAATCATATGTAGTGTATTTAAATGATATGAGGTGATCCACCTCATTTAAATCATTTTCTCAAATGATGATGATGAACATTTGACTTAGGTCAATATAAGTTCATATATGATTGCTTGAGAAATTAAATCTTAAGAAGATTTCAATGAGAGGAAATTATTTCTCAAGAACCCTATGGAAACTATCATTTACATATTAAATAAAAAGAAGTAAAATCTCCTCAAACAACACAACCCATGCACTCTAATTAGATTATTTGTGTGCATAGAATAGTTTGTGTGTTTATATGTGATACACGGAATAGCCATTGAATTAGTGAGTAATTATACTCGTATTCAAATTTAGACGCTAGCACCGGAGAGTACACCGAAGAAGAAGGTTGCTACCAAGAGGAGGAGGAGGAGAACTTTGAGAACTACCAAGGCAAGCTAATATTCTTGCAAAGTGCAAAGCCCTTTGGGGCAAGGCACCATAAATCTTATCTTTTCTTACATAAGCCTATCCCAAGTTTATACTTTACAAGTTTTACTTGTTTCCCAAGAGTTACTTTTATAGTTAACTTTGGTCAAAATAAAGGATGGTTACTAGAGTAGTGAAGTAGTCTAAATCAAGCAAAGCAAGATAGCACCCCTCATGTTTTAGAGCTAGTGCTAATGAAATAAAACTTGACTACTCTAGATGGGAACAATGAGATTTGAAATGAATTTGAAACCTTGGAATGATGAGGCATTCCATTGAATGATTTTTGAAGGTGAATATGACCAAGAGAAGATGGTGATTTTTGATAAACATGATGTTGGTTTGAATGCGATACCTTTCCAATTAGTAAGTACCCCCACAATACCTGATTATGGGTAGGGCTTAACTGGAAGTTTATGCCTCTTAGTATGGGTTCCCTCTGAACACACGTCATAGGGGTTACGCTTGAGGCTGCCTCCGTTGTTGAGAAATGATGTGAAATTGAGGTGAATTGTACGGCCAAGCCCTGTGCAGTTCCCAGGTTGACAGTTGGTCTTCACTGGGAGGCCAAGCTCATGGGGAGAGGTGCTCATACTAGGAGTTATAAGTGAAAGGTTATGGTTGATGATCTGCGTACTGTGTTACGATGATTCGGGGTAATCCCGACGGATGAAATCAAATGTTGTGGCACAAGTGTGCAACCTCTGCAGAGTGTAAACCTATTCGAATAGCCGCGTCCACGGTTACTGACGGTTGGAAAGGCCATACAGTTTCCGATGTCATACCTTTGAAAATGATGTTGAAAGAAGATGGTGAAATGACTTGTGGTGAATTGAATTGAAATCACCACTTGAATGGTGGGAATGACACTAATGTTCTCACTTGAGTTAGTTAGCATATGAACAAGCTTTTCTCAAATACTTGTGAACTAAAATTGGCTTTATGCAAATAAACTAGAGCTTAGCAAACCTTACTAGAATGTCTAGCACTTACATTAGTATTAGTTTGCGAGTACTTAAAGTACTCACGGCTTTGTCCCTGGCTATTCAAATGGCCAGAGTATGAAGATGAACAAGGAGATGACCAGCAGGACGCCTACGACAACTAGAAGTCTTCCGACGTCAAGCGTTGGCCTGTGGACTAGAGAGTCCTTGTATCTTACGCTTCCGCTATGAACTATGAACTTGTGTTTGTTCGTTGATCAATAGATCAACTATTTGTGTAATATGGATCATGTGATTCCAATTTGTAAGACTTATGGTTTGTAATGAATGATGACTGTGATACTTAAATATTATGCCTCGCAACAACAATATTCCTGGGATTGCGATGTATGACATAATAGGCACTCGGACTTAAAAATCCGGGTGTTGACAAGTTGGTATCAGAGCCATTGTTTGACCTTAGAAGACCTTAGTTAGAATGGGCGTTCTGAAAAACTTAACTTTGAAATCAAATGAAAGAAAATATTTGTGAAAATTTACTTACACTCTTGTCTTTGAGACTTTGCCAAAATTTGATGAATCATGTTCTATCTTATTTGAATCAACTTAAAATTTTGCCACACTTTGCACTCTCTAACTTACTCATCCAATTCTCTTTCAGATGGAGCCGAATGAACCCATCAACACCAAGTTTTACCAGCTTGGGAACGGAGGGAGCTTGATCTTCGAGCACGACCTCAACGCCGTCTCTGACTTCCTTGGGTGCCCACACCCCGAGTTTCACGGGGTTCAGCTGGACGACACGCCCGGAGGAGAGTTGCAGTGGGTGATCACTGCCGACTTGAGGGGCAAGATGGAGCCTCCCACCTCGGAGAGGATCCTCTTCTCCTTCCGCGAGAGCAACTGGCTCGACGGACTCGCACGTGGCCTGCAGGAGGCACTTGCGCGCCTCTGTGGACAGAACGTGGTGCGCATCCTTGCTTCGCGCTACACGCATCTTGTGAGGCGTGATGCCATGGGAGTGCCCATGGAGCTGCAGCCGCACCCGGAGTTGAGGCACCATGCTGAGCACCTGGACTTCATGCTCTACCAGACTCAGAAGGACCTCGACGCCACTCGCGCTTACGCGAACAACACCTATTCTCACATCATCGAGCAGGGTGAGGCGATCAAACTACTCAACAACGACCGCAAGAGCCTTCGCCAGCAGCGTGCCAAGAAGGACGCTACGATTGTGCGCCTTCGCGCCAAGATCACGTCACTTGAGGCCACTGTCAAGGCCCAGGAGGATCAGATTCGTGAGCTGGAGGATGACGACGGAGGCATCGACCTTCAGGGAGGAGGAGCCTTCCTGAGCAACGATGACGACTTTGAGGAGGACGAGTTCACCGAGGAGGAGGACTACGAGTTCCTGGAGGCAGGACCTGACGACTACGTCCCGATCGATGTCGAGGATGAGGAGTAGTTGCACTAGTTTCACTTATGTAGGTGTGAGTTGTATCCCGTTGTATCATAGCATGAGAATGGTTCTTAAAACCATTGGAGTATGTGTGTGTTAGTTTGTACTATGTGTTGAATGAATGAGTGAATGTTATGTTTGTCATGAAAAGATTACAAGTTTTCAAATGTTTTCAAACGTAACCCAAAATGAACCATAGAATGTTCCCTCTCATCTCATGATCTTCTATATCTTCAGATGGCCCCTCCCAATCGCACCAACGATGCGATGATGCAACTGCTGCAAACCTTACTTGCCGACAGGGAGACCGAAAGAGCTGAACGCCAAGCCAACATCGCCGCCTTGTAGAACATTGCCAATCAAGGCCCTGGAAATCATGACCACCCCAGATCCAAGCTCAAGAACTTTCAGAACACCAATCCCCCGGTGTTTAGCAAGATCGAGGAACCCCTCGACGCCGACGACTGGCTCCAGACTATGGAGAACAACCTAGAAGTAGCCGGAGTAGAAGCCAACGAGAAGGTCTTGTTTGCAACCCACTATCTCGCTGGACCAGCCCGCGCTTGGTGGACAAGCACCCGTGCCATGAACGGAGGTCAGTTCATGATTGGGAGGATTTCAAGCTAAAGTTCAGCAAGTACCATGTACCCCCCGGTCTTATCAAAAAGATGAGGGATGAGTTCCGTGAACTGAAACAAGGTCGCATGACGGTGGTTGAGTACCGCGATAAGTTTCTCACACTGTCGAGGTATGCCCCTGATGAGACCGACACTGTTGAGAAGAGGAAGGAGAGATTCCTGAACGGACTGCATGATGAGATGCAGACTGTCCTCGTCAACATCCCCTTCGCTGACCTTGAAGCCCTTGTTGACTCCACCATCCAGATGGAGGGCAAGTTGAACCAAGCCAATGAGAACCGCAAGCGCCGCATGGCGAATCAAAGTGGATCAAGCCATACCCAGAAGTTTCGCCCCAGCTCAAGCAGAGGTTTCACTCCGAGGAACAACAAGCCACCGATGCAGAACTCCCGCCCCGGTTATCAGAACCGGAGTGGAGGAAAGTCCAAGCCAGGAGGCTACAACAACTACAACAACAACAACTACTACAACCGCGCTCCGCCCAGAGTCCCCAACAACAACAACAACAACAACAACACCAACACCGCTCCCAGAACCAGAAGCAACGCCGTCCCCGTTGCGAACAAGCAGGACAAGACCACCATCACTTGCTATGAGTGTGGTGTAGTGGGGCACTACTCCAACGAGTGTCCCAAGCATCTTGCCAAGCTCGCCGGCAACACCGCAGCACCTGCTCAGCAGCAACGCCGTGTCTCCACCGGCAAGAAGTTCGCCCCCAACAACCCCAATAACCGCAACGGCCGCCTCTACCACATGAACGCCGAAGAAGCCCAGGAAGCACCAGATGTTGTACTGGGTATGTTTTCTGTCAACCACATCCCTGCCAGAGTGTTGTTTGATTCCGGAGCATCTCATTCTTTTGTCACTGAAGACTTTGCATCAACAAGTAAAATCCAACCCCTCAGTCTGAAGCATGTTATGATAGTTCAAATCCCCGGATCAACCACCAAAGCCAGAAAATTTTGCAAAAGTGTACCAATCAAAATCCATGATGTAGATTTCTATGCCAATCTAATCATTTTGGGAACCAAAGGTTTGGAAGTTGTCCTAGGAATGGACTGGATGTCAGAACACAACGGATTGATAGACTGTGCCAAGAAAGCCATAACCATGACTAGCAGCACCGGTATCGTAGTAGAGCACGTCTCTGAAAAACTACCCAGAAAATTCACCTGCAACCAAAGTGTATCCAAGCCAACTCTGGATCAAATCAGGGTCGTTTGTCGCTACCCTGATGTGTTTCCGGATGATCTACCCGGTATGCCCCCGGATCGGGATATCGAGTTTATCATTGAGTTAATCCCCGGATCTGGACCCATAGCCCAGAGAACCTACAGCATGAACGCAACCGAGCTTGTGGAGCTGAAGAAGCAAATAGATGATATGTTAGCCAAAGGTCTGATTAGACCTAGTGCATCCCCCTGGAGATCACCAGTTTTGTTTGTGGACAAAAAGGATGGTGCAAATCGTTTATGTACGGACTATCGTAAGCTGAACGATGTCACCATCAAAAACAAATACCCCCTACCCAAGATAGAAGACTTGTTTGATCAACTCACCGGAGCCAGAGTTTTCTCCAAGATAGATCTTAGAACTGGATATCATCAGCTAAAGATCCGAGCCACCGACATTCCAAAAACTGCCTTTACCACTAGATATGGGTTGTATGAGTACAACGTCATGTCGTTTGGACTGACCAATGCCCCCGCTTATTTAATGAATCTCATGAATAAGATCTTCATGAACTTTTTGGACAAGTTTGTCGTTGTTTTCATCGATGACATTCTCGTCTATTCCAAGTCCGAAGATGAACATGAACAGCATTTGGAGACTGTCCTAGAAACCCTTAGACATCACAAGTTGTATGCCAAGTTCAGCAAGTGTGAATTTTGGTTGGAAGAAGTTGGATTCGTGGGACACATCTTGTCCGCAGGAGGAATTGCCGTAGATCCCGCCAAAATCAAAACTGTTATGGAATGGCAAGCTCCAACCACCCAAACCGAGGTCCGCGCTTTTCTTGGATTAGCCGGATATTACCGCAGATTTGTAGAAGGCTTTTCGAGCATCGCTCGACCAATGACCCAACTGCTGAAGAAGGACAGGAAGTTTGAGTGGACCGACAAATGTGAAGAGAGCTTTCAACAGCTCAAGATTAGACTGACAACCGCCCCAATCCTGATCGTGCCGGATATCGCAAAGCCCTTTGACGTATATTGCGACGCCTCCAAGACTGGTCTTGGATGTGTGCTTATGCAAGAAGGCAAGGTTGTATCCTACCTTTCGAGACAGCTAAAGCAACATGAACAGAACTACCCAACCCATGACCTCGAGCTTGCAGCCGTGGTCTTAGCCTTGAAAGTTTGGCGTCATTACCTCATGGGTAATCGATGCGAGATCTATTCCGACCACAAGAGCCTCAAATACATATTCACCCAGAAGGAGCTGAACATGAGACAACACCGATGGATCGAATTGATCAAGGATTACGACATGGAGATTCACTACCACCCCGGCAAGGCCAATCTAGTAGCGGATGCTTTGAGTCGACTGCCGTGTCAGTTGAACTCCATGCTCGCAACTGAACAGCCCAGCTTGCATCAAGAGTTTGAACAGTTCAGACTTGAACTTGTTAGTGAAGGATTTCTAGCCAGCATAGAACTGCAACCCACCTTGGTTAGTCAGATCAAGGAAGCCCAGAAGGACAACGCTAGCATTGACGGAATCAAGAAACGGATAGCCGCAGGAAAAGCCCCCGGATTCACCGTAGATGAAGCCGGAGTTCTTTGGTACAAAGAACGTCTCTGCGTACCATCGGACTCAGACTTGAAACAAGTCATCCTACAAGTAGCCCACGACACTCTTTATTCAATCCACCCCGGAGGTACCAAGATGTACCGAGACCTGAAGGAGCAATTCTGGTGGCACGGAATGAAGAGAGAAATCGGCAGCTACATCGCCAAGTGTGACATCTGTCAGAGAGTCAAGGCAGAACATCAACGACCCGCCGGACTGTTACAACCCCTCCAGATTCCGGAATGGAAATGGGACTCTGTAGGAATGGACTTTATCACCGGACTGCCCAAATCCAGCAAAGGCAATGATTCCATATGGGTAGTTGTCGATAGATTGACCAAAGTCGCCCATTTCATCGCCGTCAAAACCACCTACCAAGGCCCAAAGTTAGCTGAGCTATACATCTCCAGAATAGTCGCCCTGCACGGAACCCCCAAATCGATAGTGTCAGATAGAGGATCACAGTTCACCTCAAGATTCTGGCAGAAAGTGCACGAAGGACTAGGCACCCGTCTGAATTTCAGCACCGCCTATCACCCTCAGATCGACGGACAGACTGAGAGAGTCAACCAGATACTGGAGGACATGCTGAGAGCATGTGTACTGGAATATGGATCCAAGTGGGAAGACTGCCTACCTTACGCAGAATTCTCTTACAACAACAGCTACCAAGCTAGCCTACAGATGGCCCCCTTTGAAGCCTTGTACGGAAGGAAATGCCGTACCCCCCTGAACTGGTCGGAAGTCGGAGAAAGCCAAGTTTTTGGCCCAGATGTTCTTCGCGAAGCCGAAGAGAAAGTACACCAGATCCGAGAGTACCTCAAGATGGCGCAATCAAGACAGAAGAGCTACGCCGGCAAGAGACGTCGGGAGATGACCTTCGAGATCGGAGACTTCGTCTATCTCAAGGTATCCCCCTTGAAAGGAATGCAGAGATTCCAGCTGAAAGGAAAGCTCGCACCCCGATATGTCAGACCTTTCAAAGTCCTCAGCCGCCGAGGAGAAGTATCTTATCAACTGGAGCTACCTGAAGAAATGTCGGCTGTACACGACGTGTTTCATATCTCACTCCTCCGGAAGTGCCTTGAAGTTCCGGAGAAGACCGAAGTGTTCAAGAACATCGATCACCGATCGGTGGATATCAACCAGGATCTGACTTACCGCGAAGTGCCGATTCGCATCCTGGAGGAAGCTTACCGAACCACCCGCACCCGAAGCATCATGTTTCTGAAGATACAATGGAGCAATCATACCGAGGATGAAGCCACCTGGGAACACGAAGACTTCATGAAGAAGGAGTACCCAGATCTCTTTAGTACCTAACTTTCTTTTCGATCTCGGGATGAGATCTTTTGTAAGGGGGAAGGGTTTGTAACATCCCAAATTGCAATAAAAAGAAAGTTAGAGAATTCCAGAGAGCAAAATTTCAAACAAACAAAAACTTTTTAAATTGCATATAGTGCCATGCATAGGACTTGTGCATTTGAGTGATATGCCATGATGATTGTTATTACTTGTATGTGCTATACTCTAAAACCCTAAAGTGATCATGAGAAGATCACAAACTAAATAAATCAAAAAGAGGAAGAAAATCCAATAAATGAAAAACCCTAAAAACCCTCACATATGCTCTATGGCATTTTTATAAATTTTGACCCTAGACCATTTTGGTCTTCACCATTAGTTGAATAATGTTACTAAACACTTATTACAACTTTTGGAATCAAAGAATCACAATTCAAATGAATTTCAAATGCAAAACTTGCTCACATATGATAATGGTCATTTCTGCCAATTATAGTCTGATCACTACTTTGAGCCATTGTAATTCAATTTTCTCAAACCAAACCTTGCTAACTCTTTGCACCACATCCAAGTCAACATCAAGGTGAACACTTTTTGTAAAGATCACCATGCCAAATTCTTTCTTGATTCAAGAGCTATGCTCAACCAAAGTTGCAACATTTTAACATATTCAACAATCTTACACTTAGCCGTTTTTACAAAACTTGAAATTCAACAATGCCATCACCACCTCTCATCACCTCTGATCATTTACAACTCAACTAAACACACACAATTCAAATTGGTCAACCATTTGAATTCAATCAAATTTGGACAAATTTGCAAATTTCCAAATATGGCACTATTTGACACTATTGCAAATAGTGATCTACCTCATCAACTCTACCTAAACCCTAGCCCAATTGGTCCCCTGGTTCCCTCTAACTAATCAATGATCAATGGAACCCTAGGGAGAGGGAGAGCAAGGCTAGGACATGGCCATGCCGGCCATGTCGCCAACCCGACCATCTCCCCCTCTCTCCCTTGCTGTCCCAACCTGGCCACCGTGCCAAAGCTCGCCACCGCACAGTCCTACACCACCCTAGCCAAGCCCTGGTCGAGCTCGATGCCAACCAACGCCGGAGGACGCGCGCCCAGAACGCGCCCGGATGCCGCTCGTGTCGCGTGAGTGCACACCGTGGACGTGCACTGGCCACGCGCCGCGCCACCACCTCGAGCCCTCCCTGGACCCCCTGTGAACGAGTTGAGTGTCTGCTTGCCACTGCGACGCCGCCAGACACGCGCCCAGCACCAACCCGTGACCGGAGACGACGACCTGCTCCCGTGAACGCCGCGGCAGACATGGAAGCGAGGCGACCAAACCAGACGCCGCCCGACCAAGCTGTCGCCACCGTTCGCTTCGCCAGGAACCGTAGAACACTGCCGCACCCTTGCCTAGCTCGCTAGCTCGCCGGAGACGCCGTGAGCATGTCGACCACCACCCTGCCCCGCAACCCTCACTCGCCTCTATAAATACTGAGCTCCCTGGAAGCAACGGAGCACACCACCTCACTCCCCACCTCTCACTGCTTCTCAACCACCTCACCACTCACTCGATCGTCTCCGGAGCAAGCTCAATCGGGAGATCACCGCCGCGGAAGCCCTGCAGCAATCGCCGGCGATCCAGGCCACCTCGAGCTCCGCCACTGCTACCAGCCGCTTCGCCGTCGTCCACATCTACCTCGAGCACATTGCCAACCCTTGCTGGAGCCGCCGTAAGCCTTCCGACCCCCTAGGCTCGCCGCCAGCACGTCGGGTTCTCGTCGGAGACGACGATGAACCACGACCGTCGATCTGCCATCTAATCCAACGCATCTTATTCATCCATACCGCTTCGGGTTTTAAGACTCGCTGACATGCGGGACCCCTTGGTCAGGCAGCCCACGCGGGCACAGACGCGTGGTGGGCTGGCCTTGGGCCGTTTTATTCGAATCTGGCCCAGTTAGCTTTCCCGCCGGCCTGTTTAATTCAAATTCTATTTAAACAATTCCAAATGAATTTCAATACTGCCCAAACTTTGAAATTCAATAGATTCAAATTGGCTAAACCAAATTCAATGAACTTTATGTTGTCGGAAAGCTAAGAAAAATATCTACACCATGCCACTGGTCCCATGCCAAGATTAGTTGTAGAATTAAATTGATAAAAAGAAGAAGGCATGGACTTTTTCATATTCAAATAATTATTAAAAATCAACCAAAATAGATATTGAGTTAATTCCAACTCTAATAGCTCACATTTGACTTACACTAATTGTTTATGCAATAAAATGGTGTGGTCACTTTGCATGATCATGCCCTAGTTTAATTAGTGGATAATATGGCTAGTTTAACTAGTTGATATTGTCCAAAACTATTAAGTAATTCATATGAAGTCTTATACTTCATTTAAACTTTGTCTCAAATGAATTCATGGGATGTTTGGACCCCTGGCCCAAACTCTCTTATATGAATTACTTAGAGATTTAAATCATATGTAGTGTATTTAAATGATATGAGGTGATCCACCTCATTTAAATCATTTTCTCAAATGATGATGATGAACATTTGACTTAGGTCAATATAAGTTCATATATGATTGCTTGAGAAATTAAATCTTAATAAGATTTCAATGAGAGGAAATTATTTCTCAAGAACCCTATGGAAACTATCATTTACATATTAAATAAAAAGAAGTAAAATCTCCTCAAACAACACAACCCATGCACTCTAATTAGATTATTTGTGTGCATAGAATAGTTTGTGTGTTTATATGTGATACATGGAATAGCCATTGAATTAGTGAGTAATTATACTCGTATTCAAATTTAGACGCTAGCACCGGAGAGTACACCGAAGAAGAAGGTTGCTACCAAGAGGAGGAGGAGGAGAACTTTGAGAACTACCAAGGCAAGCTAATATTCTTGCAAAGTGAAAAGCCCTTTGGGGCAAGGCACCATAAATCTTATCTTTTCTTACATAAGCCTATCCCAAGTTTATACTTTACAAGTTTTACTTGTTTCCCAAGAGTTACTTTTATAGTTAACTTTGGTCAAAATAAAGGATGGTTACTAGAGTAGTGAAGTAGTCTAAATCAAGCAAAGCAAGATAGCAGCCCTCATGTTTTAGAGCTAGTGCTAATGAAATAAAACTTGACTACTCTAGATGGGAACAATGAGATTTGAAATGAATTTGAAACCTTGGAATGATGAGGCATTCCATTGAATGATTTTTGAAGGTGAATATGACCAAGAGAAGATGGTGATTTTTGATAAACATGATGTTGGTTTGAATGCGATACCTTTCCAATTAGTAAGTACCCCCACAATACCTGATTATGGGTAGGGCTTAACTGGAAGTTTATGCCTCTTAGTATGGGTTCCCTCTGAACACACGTCATAGGGGTTACGCTTGAGGCTGCCTCCGTTGTTGAGAAATGATGTGAAATTGAGGTGAATTGTACGGCCAAGCCCAGTGCAGTTCCCAGGTTGACAGTTGGTCTTCACTGGGAGGCCAAGCTCATGGGGAGAGGTGCTCATACTAGGAGTTATAAGTGAAAGGTTATGGTTGATGATCCGCGTACTGTGTTACGATGATTCGGGGTAATCCCGACGGATGAAATCAAATGTTGTGGCACAAGTGTGCAACCTCTGCAGAGTGTAAACCTATTCGAATAGCCGCGTCCACGGTTACGGACGGTTGGAAAGGCCATACAGTTTCCGATGTCATACCTTTGAAAATGATGTTGAAAGAAGATGGTGAAATGACTTGTGGTGAATTGAATTGAAATCACCACTTGAATGGTGGGAATGACACTAATGTTCCCACTTGAGTTAGTTAGCATATGAACAAGCTTTTCTCAAATACTTGTGAACTAAAATTGGCTTTATGCAAATAAACTAGAGCTTAGCAAACCTTACTAGAATGTCTAGCACTTACATTAGCATTAGTTTGCGAGTACTTAAAGTACTCACGGCTTTGTCCCTGGCTATTCAAATGGCCAGAGTATGAAGATGAACAAGGAGATGACCAGCAGGACGCCTACGACAACTAGAAGTCTTCCGACGTCAAGCGTTGGCCTGTGGACTAGAGAGTCCTTGTATCTTACGCTTCCGCTATGAACTATGAACTTGTGTTTGTTCGTTGATCAATAGATCAACTATTTGTGTAATATGGATCATGTGATTCCAATTTGTAAGACTTATGGCTTGTAATGAATGATGACTGTGATACTTAACTATTATGCCTCGCAACAACAATATTCCTGGGATTGCGATGTATGACATAATAGGCACTCGGACTTAAAAATCCGGGTGTTGACAAGTAGACAGCAACCTATTTTCTGGCGCCATTGCTGGAGACGTGAAGGAACAAGATTTCTAACTCCCATGTCAACTACATGCCAGCAAAGTATTTTCTGGCGCCGTTGCCGGGGAGGAAAGGTAAAAGGCACTCACACTCCGGTTCCTGGCAACTAAGCTATTTTCCGGCGCCGTTGTAAGTGCTTGAAGCTATTTCCTTTAGATCCTTCAATTGCATCTTTTTGTTTCTTGTTTTTATTTCACTAGTTTGGCATAATGAAAAGCAACTATGAGCTTTTTAATCTATTTCCTGAGTTAAGACATGGATTGTTTGCTACGAAAATAAAAAAAAACCTATGGAATCTTATTTGCATGCTAGTAGCAATGATATTAGTATGAACGCTTTGAACACCATTGTTGCTAATGATATGGAAAATTCTAAGCTTGGGGAAGCTGGTTTTGATGAGCATGATATTTTTAGTCCCCCAAGCATTCAGGAGAAAATTTTCTTTGATGATACTTTGCCTCCTATTTATGATGATTATAATGATAGTGGTCTTTTGGTGCCGCCTACTATGGAGGATAAATTTTATTATGATTATACTATGCCTCCTACACTTGATGAGAATAATAATGATAGCTACTTTGATGAATTTGCTCCCACTATTACTAATAAAATTGATTATGCTTATGTGGAGAGTAATAATTTTATGCATGAAGCTCATGATAAGAATGTTTAATTTGATAGTTATATTGTTGAGTTTGTTCATGATGCTACTGAAAATCTTTATGAGAGAGGGAAATATGGTTGTAGAAATTTTCATGTTACTAAAACACCTTTCTATATGCTTAAAATCTTGAAGTTGCACTTGTTTTACCTTTCTATGCTTGTTGCATTATGCTTCATGAATTTGTTTATTTACAAGATTCCTTTTCATAGGAAGTGGGTTAGATTTAAATGTGTTTTGAATTTGCTTTTTGTGCTCTCTTTTGCTTCAACTCTTATTTCTTGGGAGTGCATCATTAAAATTGCTGAGCCCATCTTAATGGCTATAAAGAAAGCACTTCTTGGGAGATAACCCATGTTTTTATTTTACTACAGTAATTTTGTTTTATATTTGTGTCTTGGAAGTTGTTACTACTGTAGCAACCTCTCCTTATCTTTATTTTATTGCATTGTTGTGCCAAGTAAAGTCTTTGATAGTAAGGTTGATACTAGATTTGGATTACTGTGCAGAAACAGATTTCTTGCTGTCACGAATTTGGGCAGGGTTCTCTGTAGGTAACTCAGAAAAATCTGCCAATTTACGTGAGTGATCCTCAGATATGTACGCAACTTTCATTCAATTTGAGGATTTTCATCTAAGCAAGTTAAGCGCCCCATAAAAATTCATCTTTACGGACTGTTCTGTTTTGACAGATTCTGCCTTTTATTTCGCATTGCCTCTTTTGCTATGTTGGATGGATTTCTTTGTTCCATTAACTTCCAGTAGCTTTGAGCAATGTCCAGAAGTGTTAAGAATGATTGTGTCACCTCTGAACATGTGAATTTTTGATTATACACTAACCCTCTAATGAGTTTGTTTTGAGTTTGGTGTGGAGGAAGTTTTCAAGGGTCAAGAGAGGAGGATGATATATGATTAAGAAGAGTGAAAAGTCTAAGCTTGGGGATGCCCCCGTGGTTCATCCCTACATATTTCAAGAAGACTCAAGCGTCTAAGCTTGGGGATGCCCAAGGCATCCCCTTCTTCATCAACAATTTATCAGGTTTCTTCTATTGAAACTATATTTTTATTCCATCACATCTTATGTACTTTACTTGGAGCGTCTGTTTGTTTTTATTTTTGTTTTGTTTGAATAAATTCATGCTTGTGTGGGAGAGAGACACGCTCCGCTTGTTCATATGAACACTAGTGTTCTTAGCTTCACTTTTAATGTTCATGGCGAAGGTTGGAAACAGAAAATGTTGCATGTGGTAGTGGTATAATGAAATACTTGCATAATCTTGTAGATCATTGAGCTTTGATAACTTGATTCTTTGCAAACGTTTTGAGGTATTTAGATGTTAAGGCTTGCTGGATAAATAAGTTAAAATTAGTAGTGGATTGTTGTCTTTAAGCTTGTGCCGTACTACAAACTCTATTTAAATAGTTGAAGGTGTAGTTGGACTTGATAGCTTTCCATGTCTGAGAGTTCATCGTAATAACTAAGTTGTGCTGAAGGTTGAGGGAGCTAGCGGGGTACTTGTGCCACCGTGAACGGCCCTCCTTGGAGTAAATTTTAATCATGCTCTTAATGATGATCCTGCTAGTTGTTTGCAATAAGTTTGTGAGTTCTTTTTGACTAATGTTAAGCTACGGTTTTTGGCACTTCCACGGTTCCACCATCCAAATTTGCTAGCCTCTTTGGTACTGTGCATTGCCTTTTGCTCACATTGAGAATTGTGCATACTTCGCCAGTACATCCAAACCCGTGGGAGGACTTTCTCTTGTTCTCCTACACATAAGCCCATACATCTCCTCAAAACAGCCACCATACCTACCTACCACAACATTTTCATAGCTGTTCCGAGATATATTGCCATGCAACTTCCATTTTACATTACATGTTGTCATTTATTATTTATATATTGCTTTGCATGATTCTATACAGCTGATGTGTGGTTCACCCATATTACGCTAGATCATTGCACATCCTGCTACACTGGCAGAGGCATACAGTTTCATACATCATGTTTTATTCATTATGAGTTATTTGTACCCAAAAGTGTGTTGTCATATTAGGATGTTGCCCCTAAAAGTGAAAAGAGCCATGGAGGCCATCAAAAAGAGAAAAAGAAAAGGAAAGAAAAAAAGAGAATAAAGAAAAAAGGGGCAGCATTACTATCTTTTATCCATACTTGTGCTCATGTTTTAGCACCTGCATTATTCATAGTCATCATTTGTGCTCATGTTTAGCACCTACACTTCATATGAGAGAGTTTTCATGTTTTAATAGTATAACTATGTGGGGAATTTACACTATAGAACTTGGGTTGTATATTCCAATGACGAGCCTCCTCAAAAGTGCTCTAGGTCTTCGTGAGCAACCAAGTTGGATGCACCCCCACTAGTTCCATTGGAGAGCTTTCATACACATATAGCTCTATGTGCATCCGTTGCATGGCAATCACTACTCCTTGCATAGCTTCGATCATAAGGCTTCCTCTTGTCTAATGATCACTTATAGCTTTGTAAGACTTTCTTCCATTTGGCCTTCCAAACCCCCATTAACGTTCTTTATGCCATAACATCCTGGTGCTAATACCAAATGCTTGCGCTCACCGGTTGAGTAGACTTCGAAACAGTTGATTCATGACGTTCATGTTTATGTTTACTTGACTGAATCCTTCTTATGTTGTGAAAATTTACTTGATGCTTGGAATGAAGGATAGATCTTCTACGCTGAATACTTAACACATCTTTAATGAACTTTGTACGGTTTCATGTCTTTTAAACAATAGTTCATGAAAACTTCTAGCTTGTTTAACTCTTGCATTATCATCTCTTATATCAATACTAGCAAAATACCCATGCGTTGCTATGGGTTAAATTGATGTTCGGCATGGTAACTCGTCTCGCTTATATCATGCCTTATCTCTCTTGCGGCTGCAAGAACCATCTCATTCTATTTTTTTTTCTCCACCCTCTCTTCTAAACTCTTTGATCTATTGCTGCCCTTCACCGCTCTAGGTACATGTCATGCTGTTTCGTCTCACTTCTTTGAACTGTAATGGTGCAGGTCTAACCAGCTATGTTGCCTTAGTAACCACATTAGACAATGTCTCTGGCTCTCTGCAGTGGTATCTTTGCAACCATATTTTTATGAGTAGATGTTCACCGAATGTAATACGAGGTGAAATTGCCGGAATACACTAACCATTGGCAATACATCATAGGTCGATATGAGCTCTTAATAAAGGAAAAAAGTACTAATGTTTTGTGAAACCCCGTTTGCAGTCGCGTGCAAGCTCTTTGATTAAGCATGTGAGACTACGGATTAAGCATGTGAGACTGCTGATAGCAGCTCATTGATTAAAGTGTCATGACAGGGGTTTATACCCCCTAAATTTGAAACTTTCCCTTCACCCAAAGTAGTAAAAGAAAGTCCAGGTAGAAGCAGTATAAAATCAGAGCATGCGCTGATATGAATAAGCCTAGCAAAGTGTAGTATGATTTAAGTGTCCACCGCATTGTTCTTTGCAAAGGCATGTTGCAATCATCTCTGAAAGTTCATATTAGAATGACATAACTGACGCTATAGCACATCTTGATGAAAACAAGAAATTCAGAAACCTGAAGATCGAATAATTTATTTTACTTATTTTCATAAAATCAAACCTGATCCAACTTGTCTCATGAAAGATCAACAGTACGACCAACTTATAATTAGAACAACCGAAAATCAGATAGGAAATGAAATTTCTTTAATATTCAGTAGATGGCGCTCCAATGGATCTGCCACGCCTGAACTCACTGGATGAAGTTTTCGTCCGCGAAATGAACGCCCTTATTAGTCATGGCCATTAAACCGGTCGCGGTAGGAAGACCTCGGAGGCTGGAGACAGAGCTCGGGGCGGGCGGCAGAGCTGAAGACGACCGCGCGGGATGGATACGGCAGACGTCCCAGACCACCGGGCGCGCGGGCGGACGGATACAGAGATCGAGGCGGGTGGGTCGCCGCCGCCGACCTTCCACGGCCGCCGTTGTTTCCGAGTTTTGCCGTTGTGGTCCCCGCCGTCGCCCAATCGCGGCGAGAGTGTGGGGGACGAAGGTGTATGCGATTGGTTTTTCTCTCGACGATACCTGTCAAGACCGAGACAAAAGGTGAACCGCAGGTTAAACCGAAGCGGGAGCGACGTACGACGTACGAGTACGCACGTCTTTTTCGGATCGCTACACGCGGGAGACAGGGCGAGACACGACAGGTTTTATTATCGCTGATGGTTTTCTTTTCAAATCGCTACGCGGAGGGGTGCGACGTACGACGTACGGTCGCATCTCAAACTAATACTAAAGATATAGACATTTGCTTTGAATAATTTGATCTCAGTTCACATGCTTTACATCATTATTGGATCAAGATCATGTAAGTAGCATGTCACTTCAGAAATTATCTTTGTTATCGTTTACCTACTCGAGGACGAGTAGGAACTAAGCTTGGGGATGCTGATACGTCTCCAACGTATCTATAATTTCTGGTGTTCCATGCTTGTTTTATGACAATACCTACATGTTTTGTTCACACTTTATATCGTTTTGATGCATTTTCCGGAACTAACCTATTGACGAGATCCCGAAGTGCCAGTTCCTGTTTTCTGCTGTTTTTGGTTTCAGAAATCTTACACATGAAATATTCTCGGAATCGGACGAAATCAACGCCCACGATCTTATATTTCAAGGAAGCTTCCAGAGCACCGAAGAGGGACCAGAGGAGAGCCAGGTGGGCCCCACACAAGGTGGCAGCGCGGCCAAGGGGGGCGCCCCCTGGTGTGTGGGTCCCCCAGACCCCTTCCGACTCCGACTCTTCGCCTATATAAGACTCCCTGACCTAAATCTTCGATACGAATAACCCACGGTACGAGAAACCTTCCAGAGCCGCCGCCATCGCGAAGCCAAGATTCGGGGGACAGAAGTCTCTGTTCCGGCACGCCGCCGGGACGGGGAAGTGCCCCCGGAAGGCATCTCCATTGACACCACCGCCATCTTCATCGCCGCTGCTGTCTCCCACGATGAGGAGAGTAGTTCTCCCTCGAGGCTAAGGGCTGTACCGGTAGCTATGTGGTTAATCTCTCTCTCCCATGTACTTCAATGCAATGATCTCATGAGCTGCCTTACATGATTGAGATCCATATGATGAGCTTTGTAATCTAGATGTCATTTTGCTATTCAAGTGGATTTTACTTATGTGATCTCCAGAGACTCTTTGTCCCACGTGTGTAAAGGTGACAGTGTGTGCACCGTGTGGGTCTCTTAGGCTATATTTCACATAATACTTGTTCACTGAGTTATGATTTGAGTTGGATGTCTCTATGAAATTGTGGTGTGTTAGTACCTTGCTGCTTGTGATGGTAAAGCACACGTCCGTTGGGAACCCCAAGAGGAAGGTATGATGCGTACAGCGGCAAGTTTTTCCCTCAGTAAGAAACCAAGGTTATCGAACCAGTAGGAGTCAAGAAGCACGTTGAAGATTGATGGCGGCGGAGTGTAGTGCGGCGCAACACCAGGGATTCCGGCGCCAACGTGGAACCTGCACAACACAACCAAGATACTTTGCCCCAACTTAACAGTGAGGTTGTTAATCTCACCGGCTTGTTGTAACAAAGGATTAGATGTATAGTGTGGATGATGATGTTTGCAGAAAACAGTAGAACGAGTATTGTAGTAGATTGTATTCGATGTTAAGAATGGACCAGGGTCCACAGTTCACTAGGGGTGTCTCTGATACGTCTCCAACGTATCGATAAATTCTTATGCTCCATGCTACTTTATTGATGATACCTACATGTTTTATACATACTTTATGTCATATTTATGCATTCTCCGGTACTAACCTATTAACGAGATGCCGAAGAGCCAGTTGCTGTTTTCTGCTATTTTTGGTTTCAGAAATCCTAGTAAGGAAATATTCTCGGAATTGGACGAAATCAACGCCCAGGGTCTTATTTTTCCACGAAGCTTCTAGAAGTCCGGAGAGGAAACGAAGTGGGGCGACGAGGCCGCCACACACCAGGGCGGCGCGGCCCAGGCCCTGGCCGCGCCGGCCTGTGGTGTGGGTCCCTCGCGTCGCCCCCTGACCTACTCTTCCGCCTACATAAGCCTTCGTCGATAATAACTCCAGTACCGAGTGCCACGATACGGAAAACCTTCCAGAGACGCCGCCGCCGCCAATCCCATCTCGGGGGATTCAGGAGATCGCCTCTGGCACCCTGCTGGAGAGGGGAATCATCTCCCGGAGGACTCTTCACCGCCATGGTCGCCTCCGGAGTGATGAGTGAGTAGTTCACCCCTGGACTATGGGTCCATAGCAGTAGCTAGATGGTCGTCTTCTCCTAATTGTGCTATCATTGTTGGATCTTGTGAGCTGCCTAACATGATCAAGATCATCTATCTGTAATGCTACATGTTGTGTTTGTTGGGATCCGATGAATAATGAATGCTATGTTATGTTGATTATCAATCTATCATCTATGTGTTGTTTATGATCTTGCATGCTCTCCGTTACTAGTAGAGGCTCTGGCCAAGTTTTTACTTGTAACTCCAAGAGGGAGTATTTATGCTCGATAGTGGATTCATGTCTCCATTAAATCTGGGGCAGTGACAGAAACCTCTAAGGTTGTGGATGTGTTGTTGCCACTAGGGATAAAACATCAATGCTATGTCTAAGGATATATTTGTTGATTACATTACGCACCATACTTAATGCAATTGTCTGTTGTTTGCAACTTAATACTGGAGGGGGTTCGGATGATAACCTGAAGGTGGACTTTTTAGGCATAGATGCATGCTGGATAGCGGTCTATGTACTTTGTCGTAATGCCCAATTAAATCTCACAATACTCATCATAACATGTATGTGCATGGTCATGCCCTCTATATTTGTCAATTGCCCAACTGTAATTTGTTCACCCAACATGCTTATTCTTATCGGAGAGACACCTCTAGTGAACTGTGGACCCCGGTCCATTCTTTACATCGAATACAATCTACTGCAATACTCGTTCTACTGTTTTCTGCAAACAATCATCATCCACACTATACATCTAATCCTTTGTTATAGCAAGCCGGTGAGATTGACAACCTCACTGTTACATTGGGACAAAGTATCTTGGTTGTGTTGTGCAGGTTCCATGTTGGCGCCGGAATCCCTGGTGTTGCGCCGCACTACACTCCGCCGCCATAAACCTTCAACGTGCTTCTTGGCTCCTACTGGTTCGATAAACCTTGGTTTCTTACTGAGGAAAAACTTGCCGCTGTACGCATCACACCTTCCTCTTGGGGTTCCCAACGGTCGCGTGCTGTACGCGTATCAAGACTATTTTCTGGCGCCGTTGCCGGGGAGATCAAGACACACTGCAAGGGGAGTCTCCACCTCCAATCTCTTTACTTTGTTTTTGTCTTGCTTTACTTTATTTACTACTTTGTTTGCTGCATTATATCAAAACACAAAAAAATTAGTTGCTAGTTTTACTTTATTTACTATCTTGTTCTCCATATTAAAAACACAAAAAAATTAGTTACTTGCATTTACTTTATCTAGTTTGCTTTATTTACTATTGCTAAAATGGGTACTCCTGAAAATACTAAGTTGTGTGACTTCACAACCACAAATAATAATGATTTCTTATGCACACCTATTGCTCCACCTGCTACTACAGCAGAATTCTTTGAAATTAAACACCTTTTCTTGAATCTTGTTATGCGAGAGCAATTTTCTGGTGTTAGTTCTGATGATGTTGCTGCCCATCTTAATAATTTTGTTGAACTATGTGAAATGCAAAAGTATAAGGATGTAGATGGTGACATTATAAAATTAAAGTTGTTTCCTTTCTCATTAAGAGGAAGAGCTAAAGATTGGTTGCTATCTCTGCCTAAGAATAGTATTGATTCATGGACTAAATGCAAGGATGCTTTTATTGGTAGATATTATCCTCCTACTAAAATTATATCTTTGAGAAGTAGCATAATGAATTTTAAACAATTGGATAATGAGCATGTTGCCCAAGCTTGGGAAAGAACGAAATCTTTGATTAAAAATTGTCCAACCCATGGACTGACTACTTGGATGATCGTCCAAACCTTTTATGCAGGACTGAATTTTTCTTCGTGGAACTTATTGGATTCAGCTGCTGGAGGTACTTTCATGTCCATCACTCTAGGCAACGCAACAAAGCTTCTTGGTAATATGATGATTAATTACTCTGAATGGCACACGGAAAGAGCTCCACAAGGTAAGAAGGTAAATTCTGTCGAAGAAACCTCTTTCTTGAGTGATAAGATTGATGCTATTATGTCTATGCTTGTGAATGGTAGGACAAATATTGATCCTAATAATGTTCCGTTAGCTTCATTGGTTGCTCAAGAAAAACATGTTGATGTGAACTTCATTAAAAATAATAATTTCAACAACAATGCTTATCGGAACAATTGTAGTAACAACTATAGGCCATATCCTTATAATAATGGTAACGGTTATGGTAATTCTTATGGGAATTCTTACAACAATAATAGGAATTCACCCCCTGGACTTGAAGCCATGCTTAAAGAATTTATTAGTACACAAACTGCTTTTAACAAATCTGTTTAAGAAAAGCTTGGGAAAATCGATATACTTGCTTCTAAAGTCGATAGTCTTGCTGATGATGTTGATCTTTTGAAATCGAAAGTTATGCCTTATGAAAATATTGATATTAAGTCATTTGCTACAGCAAACGCCATCCAAGTTAGAATTAATGAGAATATAAGATTGATGGCCGAATTGCGTGCTAGGTGGGAAAAAGAAGAAAATGCTAAAGAAGATAATATAGCTAAAGTTTGGACTATTACCACCACTAGTAATGCTAATGCTCCACATGTTGCTGCATCTCCTACTATTAATGGTAAAATAATTGGTGTTGTCAATGTTTCCACTTCTAATGCAAAGCCTGCAAAACTGCCGGAAACTGCTAAAACTGCTGAAACTGCCTGTGATAAAACTGCTGAAATTTTTTCCAACATTGGGGACAATGATCCCATTGCTTTAGATTATAATGGCTTGGATTTTGATGATTGTCACATCTCTGAAGTTATAAAGTTCTTACAAAAACTTGCTAAGAGTCCTAATGCTAGTGCTATAAACTTGGCCTTTACAAAACATATTACAAATGCTCTCATAAAAGCTAGAGAAGAGAAATTAAATCGCGAAGCTTCTATTCCTAGGAAGTTAGAGGATGGTTGGGAGCCCATCATTAAGATGAAGGTCAATGACTTTGATTGTAATGCTTTATGTGATCTTGGTGCAAGTATTTCCGTTATGCCTAGAAAAATCTATAACATGCTTGACTTGCCACCATTGAAAAATTGTTATTTGGATGTTAATCTTGCTGATAATTCTACAAAGAAACCTTTGGGGAGAGTTGATAATGTTCACATTACGGTTAACAATAACCTTGTCCCCGTTGATTTTGTTGTCTTGGATATTGAATGCAATGCATCTTGTCCCATTATATTGGGAAGACCTTTTCTTCGAACTGTTGGTGCTATCATTGATATGAAGGAAGGTAATATTAAATATCAATTTCCTCTCAAGAAAGGTATGGAACACTTCCCTAGAAAGAGAATGAAGTTACCTTTTGATTCTATCATTAGAACAAATTATGATGTTGATGCTTCATCTCTTGATAATACTTGATACATACTTTTTGCGCCTAGCTGAAAGGCGTTAAAGAAAAGCGCTTATGGGAGACAACCCATGATTTTACTACTGCACTTTTATTTTATATTTGAGTCTTGAAAGTTGTTACTACTGTAGCAACCTCTTCTTATCTTAGTTTTGTTGCATTGTTGTGCCAAGTAAAGTCTTTGATAGTAAGGTTCATACTAGATTTGGATTACTGCGTAGAAACAGATTTCTTGCTGTCACAAATCTGGGCCTAATTCTCTGTAGGTAACTCAGAAAATTATGCCAATTTACGTGAGTGATCCTCAGATATGTCCGCAACTTTTATTCAATTTGAGAATTTTCATTTGAGCAAGTCTGGTGCCTCTTAGAAATTCGTCTTTACGGACTGTTCTGTTTTGACAGATTCTGCCTTTTATTTCGCATTGCCTGTTTTGCTATGCTTGATGGATTTTTCTATTCCATTTACTTTCAGTAGCTTTGTGCAATGTCCAGAAGTGTTAAGAATGATTATGTCACCTCTGAGCATGTGAATTTTGATTGTGCACTAACCCTCTAATGAGTTGTTTTGAGTTTGGTGTGGAGGAAGTTTTCAAGGATCAAGAGAGGAGGATGATACAATATGATCAAGGAAAGTGAAAGCTCTAAGCTTGGGGATGCCCCGGTGGTTCACCCCTGCATATTTCAAGAAGACTCAAGCGTCTAAGCTTGGGGATGCCCAAGGCATCCCCTTCTTCATCGACAACATTATCAGGTTCCTCTAGTGAAACTATATTTTTATTCCATCACATCTTATGTACTTTGCTTGGAGCGTCTGTTTGTTTTTGTTTTTGTTTTTGTTTTGTTTGAATAAAGTTGGATCCTAGCATTCATTGTGTGGGAGAGAGACACGCTCCGCTGTTGCATATGGACAAATATGTCCTTAGGCTTTACTCATAATGTTCATGGCGAAGGTTGAAACTGCTTCGTTAAATTGTTATATGGTTGGAAACGGGAAATGCTACATGTGGTAATTGGTAGAATGTCTTGAATAATGTGATACTTGGCAATTGTTGTGCTCATGTTTAAGCTCTTGCATCATATATTTTGCACCTAGTAATGAAGAAATACATAGAGCTTGCTAAAATTTGGTTTGCATAATTGGTCTCTGTAAGGTCTAGATATTTTCTAGTAAGGGTCGAACAACAAGGAAGACGGTGTAGAGTCTTATAATGCTTACAATATGTCTTTTATGTGAGTTTTGCTGTACCGGTTCATACTTGTGTTTGTTTCAAATAACCTTGCTAGCCTAAGCCTTGTATTGAGAGGGAATACTTCTCATGCATCCAAAATCCTTGAGCCAAACACTATGCCACTTGTGTCCACCATACCTACCTACTACATGGTATTTCTCCGCCATTCCAAAGTAAATTGCTTGAGTCCTACCTTTAAATTTCTATCCTCTATCTTTGCAATATATAGCTCATGGGACAAATAACCTAAAAACTATTGTGGTATTGAATATGTACTTATTCATTTTATCTCTTATAAGTTGCTTGTTGTGCGATAACCATGTTCCTGGGGACGCCATCAACTACTCTTTGTTGAATATCATGTGAGTTGCTATGCATGTTCGTCTTGTCTGAAGTAAGGGCGATTTACAATGAGTTGAATGGTTTGAGCATGCATATTGTTAGAGAAGAACATTGGGCCGCTAACTAAAGCCATGATCCATGGTGGAAGTTTCAGTTTTGGACAAATATCCTCAATCTCATATGAGAAAATTAATTGTTGTTGAATGCTTATGCATTAAAGAGGATTCCATTATCTGTTGTCTATGTTGTCCCGGTATGGATGTCTAAGTTGAGAATAATCAAAAGCGAGAAATCCAATGCGAGCTTTCTCCTTAGACCTTTGTACAGGCGGCATAGAGGTACCCCTTTGTGACACTTGGTTAAAACATATGTATTGCGGTGATAATCCAGGTAATCCGAGCTAATTAGGACAAGGTGCGGGCACTATTAGTATACTATGCATGAGGCTTGCAACTTGTAGGATATAATTTACATGATTCATATGCTTTATTACTACCGTTGACAAAATTGTTTCTTGTTTTCAAAAGCAAAGCTCTAGCACAAATATAGCAATCGATGCTTCCCTCTGCGAAGGGCCTTTCTTCTACTTTTATGTTGAGTCAGTTCACCTATTTCTCTCCATCTCAAGAAGCAAACACTTGTGTGAACTGTGCATTGATTCCTACATACTTGCATATTGCACTTGTTATATTACTTTATGTTGACAATATCCATGAGATATACATGTTATAAGTTGAAAGCAACCGCTGAAACTTAATCTTCCTTTGTGTTGCTTCAATGCCTTTACTTTGAAATTATTGCTTTATGAGTTAACTCTTATGCAAGACTTATTGATGCTTGTCTTGAAAGTACTATTCATGAAAAGTCTTTGCTATATGATTCAATTGTTTACTCATTACATTTACCATTGTCTTGGATCGCTGCATTCATTACATGTGCTTACAATAACATGATCAAGATGATGATGGCATGTCACTTCAGAAATTATCTTTGTTATCGTTTACCTACTCGGGACGAGCAGGAACTAAGCTTGGGGATGCTGATACGTCTCCAACGTATCGATAATTTCTTATGTTCCATGCTACTTTATTGATGATACCTACATGTTTTATACATACTTTATGTCATATTTATGCATTTTCCGGCACTAACCTATTAACGAGATGCCGAAGAGCCAGTTGTTGTTTTCTGCTGTTTTGGGTTTCAGAAATCCTAGTAAGGAAATATTCTCGGAATTGGACGAAATCAACGCCCAGGGTCTTATTTTTCCACGAAGCTTCCAGAAGTCCGGAGAGGAAACGAAGTGGGGCGACGAGGCCGCCACACACCAGGGTGGCGCGGCCCAGGCCCTGGCCGCGCCGGCCTGTGGTGTGCGTCCCTCGCGTCGCCCCGTGACCTACCCTTCCGCCTACATAAGCCTTCGTCGATAATAACTCCAGTACCGAGAGCCACGATACGGAAAACCTTCCAGAGACACCGCCGCCGCCAATCCCATCTCGGGGGATTCAGGAGATCGCATCCGGCACCCTGCCAGAGAGGGGAATCATCTCCCGGAGGACTCTTCACCACCATGGTCGTCTCCGGAGTGATGAGTGAGTAGTTCACCCCTGGACTATGGGTCCATAGCAGTAGCTAGATGGTCGTCTTCTCCTAATTGTGCTATCATTGTTGGATCTTGTGAGCTGCCTAACATGATCAAGATCATCTATCTGTAATGCTACATGTTGTGTTTGTTGGGATCCGATGAATAATGAATGCTATGTTATGTTGATTATCAATCTATCATCTATGTGTTGTTTATGATCTTGCATGCTCTCCGTTACTAGTAGAGGCTCTGGCCAAGTTTCTGCTTGTAACTCCAAGAGGGAGTATTTATGCTCGATAGTGGGTTCATGTCTCCATTAAATGCAGGGAGTGTGAGAAACCTCTAAGGTTGTGGATGTGCTGTTGCCACTAGGGATAAAACATCAATGCTATGTCTAAGGATATATTTGTTGATTACATTACGCACCATACTTAATGCAATTGTCTGTTGTTTGCAACTTAATACTGGAGGGGGTTCGGATGATAACCTGAAGGTGGACTTTTTAGGCATAGATGCATGCTGGATAGCGGTCTATGTACTTTGTCGTAATGCCCAATTAAATCTCACAATACTCATCATAACATGTATGTGCATGGTCATGCCCTCTTTATTTGTCAATTGCCCAACTGTAATTTGTTCACCCAACATGCTTATTCTTATCGGAGAGACACCTCTAGTGAACTGTGGACCTCGGCCCATTCTTTACATCGAATACAATCTAATGCAATACTCGTTCTACTGTTTTCTGCAAACAATCATCATCCACACTATACATCTAATCCTTTGTTACAGCAAGCCGGTGAGATTGACAACCTCACTGTTATGTTGGGACAAAGTATCTTGGTTGTGTTGTGCAGGTTCCACGTTGGCGCCGAAATCCCTGGTGTTGTGCCGCACTACACTCCGCCGCCATCAACCTTCAACGTGCTTCTTGGCTCCTACTGGTTCGATAAACCTTGGTTTCTTACTGAGGGAAAACTTGCCGCTGTACGCATCACACCTTCCTCTTGGGGTTCCCAACGGTCGCGTGCTGTACGCGTATCAGTCTCTCGCATAAGATAAATAGCATGTTGGGTGAACAAATTACAGTTGGGCAATTGACAAATAAAGAGGGCATGACCATGCACATACATGTTATGATGAGTAGTGTGAGATTCAATTGGGCATTACGACAAAGTACATAGACCGCTATCCAGCATGCATCTATGCCTAAAAAGTCCACCTTCAGGTTATCATCCGAACCCCCTCCAGTATTAAGTTGCAAACAACAGACAATTGCATTAAGTATGGTGTGTAATGTAATCAACAAATACATCCTTAGACATAGCATTGATGTTTTATCCCTAGTGGCAACAGCACATCCACAACCTTAGAACTTTCTGTCACTGTCCCAGATTTAATGGAGGCATGAACCCACTATCGAGCATAAATACTCCCTCTTGGAGTTACAAGTAAAAACTTGGCCAGAGCCTCTACTAATAACGGAGAGCATGCAAGATCATAAACAACACATAGATGATAGATTGATAATCAACATAACATAGCATTCATTATTCATCGGATCCCAACAAACGCAACATGTAGCATTACAAATAGATGATCTTGATCATGTTAGGCAGCTCACAAGAGCCAACAATGATAGCACAATTAGGAGAAGACAACCATCTAGCTACTGCTATGGACCCATAGTCCAGGGGTGTCAACACCCGGATTTTTAAGTCCGAATGCCTATTATGTCATACATCGCAATCCCAGGAATAATGTTGTTGCGAGGCATAATAGTTAAGTATCACAGTCATCATTCATTACAAACCATAAGTCTTACAAATTTGGAATCACATGATCCATATTACACGAATAGTTGATCTATTGATCAACGAACAAACACAAGTTCATAGTTCAACAAAGCGGAAGCGTAAGATACAAGGACTCTCTAGTCCACAGGCCAACGCTTGAAGTCGGAAGGCGCTTAGTTGTCGTAGACGTCCTGCTGGTCATCTCCTTGTTCCTCTTCATACTCTGGCCATTTGAATAGTCAGGGACAAAGCCGTGAGTACATTGAGTACTCGCAAACGAATACTAATGTAAGTGCTAGACATTCTAGTATGGTTTGCTAAGCTCTAGTTTATTTGCATAAAGCTAGTTTTAGTTCACAAAGTTTGAGAAAAGCTTATTCAAGTGCTAACTAACTCAAGTGGGAACATTAGTGTCATTCCCACCATTCAAGTGGTGATTTCAATTCAATTCACCACAAGTCATTTCACCATCATCTTTCAACATCATTTTCAAAGATATGACATTGGAAACTGTATGGCCTTTCCAACCGTCCGTAACCGTGGACGCGGCTATTCGAATAGGTTTACACTCTGCAGAGGTTGCACACTTGTGCCACAACATTTGATTTCATCCGTCGGGATTACCCCGAATCATCGTAACACAGTACGCGGATCATCAACCAGAACCTTTCACTTACGGATCCTAGTATGAGCACCTCTCCCCATGAGCTTGGCCTCCCAGTGAAGACCAACTGTCAACCTGGGAACTGCACAGGGCTTGGCCGTACAATTCACCTCAATTTCACATCATTTCTCAACAACGGAGGCAGCCTCAAGCGTAACCCCTATGACGTGTGTTCAGAGGGAACCCATACTAAGATGCATAAACTTCCAGTTAAGCCCTACCCATAATCAGGTATTGTGGGGGTACTTAATAATTGGAAAGGTATCGCATTCAAACCAACATCATTGTTTATCAAAAATCACCATCTTCTCTTGGTCATATTCACCTTCAAAAATCATTCAATGGAATGCATCATCATTCCAAGGTTTCAAATTCATTTCAAAATCACATTGTTCCCATCTAGAGTAGTCAAGTTTTATTTCATTAGCACTAGCTCTAAATCATGAGGGGTGCTATCTTGCTTTGCTTGGAAAAGACTAACTTCACTACTCTAGTAACCAACTTGTACTTTGACCAAAGTTAACTATAAGAGTAACTCATTGAGAAAGCAAGTAAAAACTTGTAAGGTAAAAACTTGGGATAGGCTTATGTAAGAAAAGGTAAGAATCATGGTGCCTTACCCCAAGGGGCTTTGCACTTTGCAAGAATAATAGCTTGCCTTGGTAGTTCTCAAACTGTTCCTCCTCCTCCTCTTGGTAGCAACCTTCTTCTTCAGCGTACTCTCCGGTGCTACCGTCTAAATTTGGAATACGAGTATAATTACTCACTAATTCAATGGCTATTCCATACATCACATATTAACACACAAACTATTCTATGCACACAAAATAATCTACTTAGGTGCAGGGGTTGGGTGGTTTAAATAGAATTCACTTCTTTGTATTTAATATGTAAATGATAGTTTCCATAGGGTTCTTGAGGAATAATTTCCTCTCATTGAAATCTTCTTAAGATTTAATTCCTCAAACAATCATATATGAACTCATATTGACCTAAGTCAAATGTTCATCATCATCATTTGGAAAAATGATTTAAATGAGGTAGATCACCTCATATCATTTAATATCACTACATATGATTTAAATCTCAAGTAATTCATATCAGAGAGTTTGGAACCAGGGGTCCAAACATCCCATGAATTCATGTGAGACAAGTTTAAATGAAGTATAAGACTCCACATAATTTACTTTAATAGTTTTGGACAATATCAACTAGTTAAACTAGTCAAATGATCCATTAATTAAACTAGGGCATGATCATGCAAAGTGACCACACCATTTTATTGCTGAAACAATTAGTGTAAGTCAAATGTGAGCTATTAGAGTTGGAATTAACTTAATATCTATTTTGGTTGATTTTTAATAATTGTTTGAATAGGGAAAAGTCCCTGTCTTGTTATTTTTATCACATTAATTCTACAAAGAATCTGGTCATGGGACCAGTGGCATGTTGTAGATAATTTCTATAGCTTTCCAACCATATAAAGTTCATCAAATTTGGTTTAGCCAATTTAAATCTATTGAATTTCAAAGTGGCAACAGTATTGAAATTCATTTGGAATTATTTAAACTAGATTTGAATTAAAAGGCCGGCGGGAAAACTAAACGGGCCAGATTCAATTTAAACGGCCCAAGGCCAGCCCAGCCAGGGTCCTGTGCCGCGCGGGCTGCCTGACAGAGGGTCCCGCCTGTCAGCGAGTGTTAAACGCCGAAGCGGTAAGTTTCAATGTGGGGCATAGGATTAGAATCAGATCGAACGGACGTGGTTCATCGTCCCGCCGGCGAGAGGGGAGTTCACCGGCGGCTCAGGTAGGGGGTCGGAGGGCTAACCAGGGCTCCAGCGAGGGATGGCAGTATGCGCGGTGAAGTTGTGGACGACGGCGGAGCTCCTGGTACCGGCGGCTCCTCCTGGGATAGCTCCAATCGACGGCGGCGACCTCCGGGTACTGGCGGCGTCGATCTTCAAATTGGAGCAGCTCCGGCGATGATTCGATGGGTGGAGTGGTGGTTGAGAGGCAGTGAGAGGTGGGGAGTGAGATGGTGTGCTTGGTTCTGTCCAGGGAACTCCCTATTTATAGAATCGCATGAGGGTTGCGGGGCAGTGATGCGGGCGACCATGGCGCGGCTTCTCCGGCGAGCTATCGAGCTAGGCGAGGGTGCAGAGGTGTTCTACGTGTCCAGGCAAGGCGAATGGCGGCGACAGCTTGGTCGGGGAGGGCCCGGTTGTGTCGCATTGCTTCCAGGTCTGTCACGCCCGCGGCGGAGCAGGGTCTCCTTCTCCGGCGGCGGTGGGCGCGGGTCATGGTCTGGCGGGTGTCTGGCGGCGTCCAGGTGGCGAGTGGGTGCTCAAGGCATCGAGAGCGGGTCCAGTGCGTGAGTGAGGTGGTGGCGCGGCGCGTGTACTGTGACGTCCGCGCGCATGTCCATGCGCGACGTCACCGGCATGGTGAGCGCGTCCAGGGCGCGCGTCGTCCGGCGTGTGTCGTGCTCGAGCTCGACAATGGCGAGTGTAGGCGGCGCTAGGGTGGTGTGCTGGTGCGGTTTGGCAAGGTGGCCACGGCCAGGGAAGAAGAAGGGGAGGGGAGAGCTCGACATGTGTGTGGCATGGCCGGCATGGCCATGCCCTAGCTTGCTCTCTCTCTCCCTTAGCATTACTATGCTCCATTTAGGGTTAGAGGGGACCAGGGGACACAATGGTGTAGGTTAGGGGAGTTTAGGTATAATAGATCACTATTTGCAATAGTTGCAAATAGTGCCCGAATTTGTAATTTGCAAAAATATCCAAATTTGAAAATATTCAAATGGTGAATGTATTTGAAAAGTAAGTTTTTGGATAAGTTGTATTTGACCAGAGGTGATTTGAGGTGGTGGTAGAAAAATTAGAAATCAAGAATTGGCAAAAATGGCTAAGTGGAGAATGTTGCATATGTGAAAAAGTTGTGACTTTGGATGAGAATTGCTCATGATCAAAGATGATTTTGGCATGGTGCTCTTTACCAAAGTTGTTCATCTTGATGTTGACCTTGAAATGGTGCAAAGAGTTAGCAAGATTTGGTTTGGGAAAAATGAATGGCAATGGCTCAAAGTAGTGATCAGACTATAATTGTCAAATTTGACCATTATCATATGTGAGCTAGATTTGTGTTTGAATTTCATTTGAATTGTGATCCTTTGATTCCAAAAGTTGTAATAAGTGTTTAATAACCTTATTCAACTATTGGTGAAGACCAAATAGGTCTAGGGTCAAAATTTATAAAAATGCCATAGGGCATATGTGAGGGTTTTTAGGGTTTTTCATTTAGTGGAATTTCTCCCTCTTTGAGCTATTTGGTTGGTGATCTTAATATGATCACATTAGGGTTTTAGAGCATATCAAATACAAGTAATAGCAATCATCAAGGCATATCAATCAAATGCACAAGTCCTATGCATGGTACTATATGCAAATTAAAAAGTTTTTGTTGGTTTGAAATTTTGCTTTCTGGAATTCTCTAACTTTCTTTTTATTGAAATTTGGGGTGTTACATGGGGTGAACTACTCACACATCACTCCGGAGGCGACCATGGCGGTGAAGAGTCCTCCGGGAGATGATTCCCCTCTCCGGCAGGGTACCGGAGGCGATCTCCTGAATCCCCCGAGATGGGATTGGCGGCGGCGGCGTCTCTGGAAGGTTTTCCGTATCGTGGCTCTCGGTACTGGGGTATTCGCGACGAAGACTTTAAGTAGGCGGAAGGGCGGAGTCGGAGGGCTGACGAGGGGGCCACACGCTAGGGCCGCGCGGGCCCCCCTGGGCCGCACCGCCCTAGTGTGGCGGCGCCTCGTCGCCCCACTTCGGTTCCCTTTCGGTGTTCTGGAAGCTTCGTGGAAAAATAGGCCCCTGGGCGTTGATTTCGTCCAATTCCGAGAATATTTCCTTACTAGGATTTCTGAAACCAAAAACACCAGAAAACAGCAACTGGCTCTTCGGCATCTCGTTAATAGGTTAGTGTCGGAAAATGCATAAATATGACATAAAGTATGTATAAAACATGTGAGTATCATCAATAAAGTAGCATGGAACATAAGAAATTATAGATACATTTGAGACGTATCAAGCATCCCCAAGCTTAGTTCCTACTCGTCCCGAGTAGGTAAACGATAACAAAGATAATTTCTGAAGTGACATGCTATCATAATCTTGATCAATACTATTGTAAGTACATGTAATGAATGCAGCGATTCGAAGCAATGGTAAAGACAATGAGTAAACAACTAAATCATATAGCAAAGACTTTTCATGAATAGTACTTTCAAGACAAGCATCAATAAGTCTTGCATAAGAGTTAACTCATAAAGCAATAAACTCAAAGTAAAGGCATTGAAGCAACACAAAGGAATATATAAGTTTTAGCGGTTGCTTTCAACTTGTAACATGTATATCTCATTGATATTGTCAACATAAAATAATATAATTAGTGCAATAAGCAAGTATGTAAGAATCAATGCACAGTTAACACAAGTGTTTGCTTCTTAAGATGGAGAGACGTGGGTAAACTGACTCGACATAAAAGTAGAAGAAAGGCCCTTCGAAGAGGGAAGCATCGATTGCTATATTTGTGCTAGAGCTTTGATTTTGAAAACAAGAAACAATTTTGTCAACGGTAGTAATAAAGCATATGCATTATGTAAATTATATCCTACAAGTTGCAAGCCTCATGCATAGTTACCAATAGTGCCCGCACCTTGTCCTAATTAGCTTGGATTTACATGGATTATCATCGCAATACATATGTTTTAACCAAGTGTCGCAAAGGGGTACCTCTATGCCGCCTGTACAAAGGTCTAAGGAGAAGGCTCGCATTGGATTTCTCGCTTTTGATTATTCTCAACTTAGACATCCATACCGGGACAACATAGACAACAGATAATGGACTCCTCTTTAATGCATAAGCATTCACCAACAAATAATATTCTCATAAGAGATTGAGGATTGTTGTCCAAAACTGAAACTTCCACCATGGATCATGGCTTTAGTTAGCGACCCAATGCTCTTCTCTAACAATATGCATACTCAAACCATTCAACTCATGATAAATCACCCTTACTTCAGACAAGACGAACATGCATAGCAACCCACATGATATTCAACAAAGGGTAGTTGATGGCGTCCCCAGGAACATGGTTATCGCTCAACAAGCAACTTAATAAGAAATAAGATACATAAGTACATATTCGATACCACAATAGTTTTTAGGCTATTTGTCCCATGAGCTATATATTGCAAAGACAAAGGATAGAAATTTAAAGGTAGCACTCAAGCAATTTACTTTGGAATGGCGGAGAAATATCATGTAGTAGGTAGGTATGGTGGACACAAGTGGCATAGTTTTTGGCTCAAGGATTTTTATGCACGAGAAGTAATCCTTCTCAATACAAGGCTTAGGCTAGCAAGGTTATTTGAAGCAAACACAAGTATGAACCGGTACAGCAAAACTCACATAAGAACATATTGCAAGCATTATAAGACTCTACACTGTCTTCCTTGTTGTTCAAACCCTTACTAGAAAATATCTAGACCTTAGAGAGACCAATCATGCAAACCAAATTTTAGCAAGCTCTATGTAGTTCTTCACTAATAGGTGCAAAGTATATGATGCAAGAGCTTAAACATGATCTATATGAGCACAACAATTGCCAAGTATCAAATTATTCAAGATATTATACCAATTACCACATGTAGCATTTCCCATTTCCAACCATATAACAAATTAACGAAGCAGTTTCAACCTTCACCATGAACATTATGAGTAAAGCCTAAGGACATATTTGTCCATATGCAACAACGGAGCGTGTCTCTCTCCCACACAATGAATGCTAGGATCCAACTTTATTCAATCAAAACAAAAACAAAAACATACAGACGCTCCAAGTAAAGCACATAAGATGTGATGGAATAAAAATGTAGTTTCACTAGAGGAACCAGATAATGTTGTCGATGAAGAAGGGGATGCCTTGGGCATACCCAAGATTAGATGCTTGAGTCTTCTTGAAATACTCAGGGATGAACCACCGGGGCATCCCCAAGCTTAGAGCTTTCACTCTCCTTGATCATATTGTATCATCCTCCTCTCTTGATCCTTGAAAACTTCCTCCACACCAAACTCAAAACAACTCATTAGAGGGTTAGTGCATAATCAAAATTCACATGTTCAGAGGTGACATAATCATTCTTAACACTTCTGGAAATTGCACAAAGCTACTGAAAGTTAATGGAATAAAGAAATCCATCAAACATAGCAAAACAGGCAATGTGAAATAAAAGGCAGAATCTGTCAAAACAGAACAGTCCGTAAAGACGAATTTTTCAGGTGCACCAGACTTGCTCAAATGAAAATTCTCAAATTGAATGAAAGTTTCGTACGTATCTGAGGATCACTCACGTAAATTGGCAGAATTTTCTGAGTTACCTACAGAGTCTACTGCTCAAATTCGTGACAGCAAGAAATCTGTTTCTGCGCAGCAATCCAAATCTAGTATGAACCTTACTATCAAAGACTTTACTTGGCACAACAATGCAACAAAATTAAGATAAGGAGAGGTTGCTACAGTAGTAACAACTTCCAAGACTCAAATATAAAACAAAAGTGCAGAAGTAAAATCATGGGTTGTCTCCCATAAGCGCTTTTCTTTAACGCCTTTCAGCTAGGCGCGGAAAGTGTGTATCAAGTATTATCAAGAGATGAAGCATTAGCTGCTCCATTATCTATAGTGGCATTAAGATCTTTGTCAATTTTAGGCCTATAATGGTTTTTTGGTTTAGGCACCTTAGAAACATACATGAACTTTTGCTCCTTACCCACATAAGCTTTCTCCTTAAACTTAATAAAAGAAAAAGTTGAACCCAAGGTTCCCATAGCTTCCTCAAGTTCACTAATCCTTTGGGTTTGATTATCATGGATAGCACAAGCTTCTAAGATGGCAATTCTCTCATTAACTCCACCTAGAGATTTGTCAAGTTTATCAGTGCTATTAAGTAATTCCCCCAATTTAGTCTCAATACTTGGAAGATTTTGCTCTATGGTTTCCAACTTTTTCATGACATCTTCAAAAGAGATTTCAGTTTTAACTTCATTAATATGTGGTATTCCAAATAGACTCTCAATAATGCAACTAGCTTCTAAAGCAGGAGTGCCTAGGAAATTACCTCCCGCGAGACAATCAAGAACATACCTATTCCAGCTAGAGATACCAACATAAAAATTCCTGAGTAGGATAGTGGTGGAGTGTTTCTTAGTGCACCTATTATGAGCATAACTAATTCTATACCAAGCATATTTTAAACATTCTCCCCCTTGTTGCTTAAATGAACGAACTTCAACTTCAGGATTACTCATTTTAGCAATAGTAAATAAAGCAAACTAGATAAAGTAAATGCAAGTAACTAATTTTTTGTGTTTTTAATATGGCAAACAAGACAGTAAATAAAGTAAAGCTAGCAACTAATTTTTTTGTGTTTTGTTTTAGTGTAGCAAACAAAGTAGTAAATAAAATAAAGCAAGACAAAAACAAAGTAAAGAGATTGGAAGTGGAGACTCCCCAGCGTGTCTTGATCTCCCCGGCAACGGCGCCAGAAAAAGCTTTGCTGCTTGTGATGGTAAAGCACACGTCCGTTGGGAACCCCAAGAGGAAGGTATGATGCGTACAGCGGCAAGTTTTTCCCTCAGTAAGAAACCAAGGTTATCGAACCAGTAGGAGTCAAGAAGCACGTTGAAGGTTGATGGCGGCGGAGTGTAGTGCGGCGCAACACCAGGGATTCCGGCGCCAACGTGGAACCTGCACAACACAACCAAGATACTTTGCCCCAACTTAACAGTGAGGTTGTCAATCTCACCGGCTTGCTGTAACAAAGGATTAGATGTATAGTGTGGATGATGATGTTTGAAGAAAAAAACAGTAGAACGAGTATTGCAGTAGATTGTATTCGACGTTAAGAATGGACCGGGGTCCACAGTTCACTAGTGGTGTCTCTCCCATAAGATAAATAGCATGTTGGGTGAACAAATTACAGTTGGGCAATTGACAAATAAAGAGGGCATGACCATGCACATACATGTTATGATGAGTAGTGTGAGATTCAATTGGGCATTACGACAAAGTACATAGACCGCTATCCAGCATGCATCTATGCCTAAAAAGTCCACCTTCAGGTTATCATCCGAACCCCCTCCAGTATTAAGTTGCAAACAACAGACAATTGCATTAAGTATGGTGCGTAATGTAATCAAAAAATACATCCTTAGACATAGCATTGATGTTTTATCCCTAGTGGCAACAACACATCCACAACCTTAGAACTTTCTGTCACTGTCCCAGATTTAATGGAGGCATGAACCCACTATCGAGCATAAATACTCCCTCTTGGAGTTACAAGTAAAAACTTGGCCAGAGCCTCTACTAATAACGGAGAGCATGCAAGATCATAAACAACACATAGATGATAGATTGATAATCAACATAACATAGCATTCATTATTCATCGGATCCCAACAAACGCAACATGTAGCATTACAAATAGATGATCTTGATCATGTTAGGCAGCTCACAAGATCCAACAATGATAGCACAATTAGGAGAAGACAACCATCTAGCTACTGCTATGGACCCATAGTCCAGGGGTGAACTACTCACACATCACTCCGGAGGCGACCATGGCGGTGAAGAGTCCTCCGGGAGATGATTCCCCTCTCCGGCAGGGTGCCGGAGGCGATCTCCTGAATCCCCCGAGATGGGATTGGCGGCGGCGGCGTCTCTGGAAGGTTTTCCGTATCGTGGCTCTCGGTACTGGGGTATTCGCGACGAAGACTTTAAGTAGGCGGAAGGGCGGAGTCGGAGGGCTGACGAGGGGGCCACACGCTAGGGCCGCGCGGGCCCCCCGGCCGCGCCGCCCTAGTGTGGCGGCGCCTCGTCGCTCCACTTCGGTTCCCTTTCGGTGTTCTGGAAGCTTCGTGGAAAAATAGGCCCCTGGGCGTTGATTTCGTCCAATTCCGAGAATATTTCCTTACTAGGATTTCTGAAACCAAAAACAGCAGAAAACAGCAACTGGCTCTTCGGCATCTCGTTAATAGGTTAGTGCCGGAAAATGCATAAATATGACATAAAGTATGTATAAAACATGTGAGTATCATCAATAAAGTAGCATGGAACATAAGAAGTTATAGATATGTTTGAGACGTATCATACCTCCTATGAATGCTTGATACGTCTCCGACGTATCGATAATTTCTTATGTTCCATGCCACATTATTGATGTTATCTACATGTTTTATGCACACTTTATGTCATATTCGTGCATTTTCTGGAACTAACCTATTAACAAGATGCCGAAGTGCCGCTTGTCAAGTTTTCTGCTGTTTTTGGTTTCAGAAATCCTAGTAAGGAAATATTCTCGGAATTGGACGAAATCAAAGCCCAGGGGCCTATTTTCTCACGAAGCTTCCAGAAGTCCGAAGGAGAGACCAAGAGGGGCCACAGGGGAGCCAAACCATAGGGCGGCGTGGCCCCCCCCCCCTTGGCCGCGTGGCCCTGTGGTGTGGGGCCCCCGTGCCGCCTCTTGACCTGCCCTTCCGCCTACAAATGCCTCCGTGACGAAACCCCCAGTACCGAGAGCCACGATATGGAAAACCTTCTAGAGACGCCGCCGCCGCCGATCCCATCTCGGGGGATCCAGGAGATCGCCTCCGGCACCCTGCCGGAGAGGGGAATCATCTCCCGGAGGACTCTACGCCGCCATGGTCGCCTCCGGTGTGATGTGTGAGTAGTCTACCCCTGGACTATGGGTCCATAGCAGTAGCTAGATGGTTGTCTTCTCCCCATTGTGCTATCATTGTCGGATCTTGTGAGCTGCCTAACATGATCAAGATCATCTATCTGTAATTCTATATGTTGCGTTTGTTGGGATCCGATGAATAGAGAATACTTGTTATGTTGATTATCAAAGTTATGCTTATGTGTTGTTTATGATCTTGCATGCTCTCCGTTACTAGTAGATGCTCTGGCCAAGTAGATGCTTGTAACTCCAAGAGGGAGTACTTATGCTCGATAGTGGGTTCATGCCTGCATTGACACCTGGGACAGTGATGTGAAAGGTCTAAGGTTGTGTTGTGCTGTTGCCACTAGGGATAAAACCTTAGTGCTATGTTCAAGGATGTAGTCACTAGTTACATTACGCACCATACTTAATGCAATTGTCTGTTGTTAGCAACTTAATACTGGAGGGGGTTCGGATGATAACCTGAAGGTGGACTTTTTAGGCATAGATGCAGTTGGATGACGGTCTATGTACTTTGTCGTAATGCCCAATTAAATCTCACTATACTCATCATGATATGTATGTGCATGGTCATGCTCTCTTTATTTGTCAATTGCCCAACCGTAATTTGTTCACCCAACATGCTGTTCGTCTTATGGGAGAGACACCTCTAGTGAACTGTGGACCCCGGTCCAATTCTCTTTACCGAAATACAATCTCGCAATACTTGTTCTACTGTTTTATGCAAACAATCATCTTCCACACAATACGGTTAATCCTTTGTTACAGCAAGCCGGTGAGATTGACAACCTCACTGTTTCGTTGGGGCAAAGTACTTTGGTTGTGTTGTGCAGGTTCCACGTTGGCGCCGGAATCCCTGGTGTTGCGCCGCACTACATCCCGCCGCCATCAACCTTCAACGTGCTTCTTGGCTCCTCCTGGTTCGATAAACCTTGGTTTCTTTCTGAGGAAAAACTTGCTGCTGTGCGCATCATACCTTCCTCTTGGGGTTGCCCAACGAACGTGTGAAATACACGCCATCAAGCACATTTTCTCGCGCCGTTGCCGGGAGATCAAGACACGCTGCAAGGGGAGTCTCCACTTCTCAATCTCTTTACTTTGTTTTTGTCTTGCTTAGTTTTATTTACTACTTTGTTTGCTGCACTAAATCAAAATACAAAAAAATTAGTTGCTAGTTTTACTTTACTTGTTATCTTGTTTGCTATATCAAAAACACAAAAAAATTAGTTTACTTGCATTTACTTTATCTAGTTTGCTTTATTTACTGTTGCTAAAATGGCCAACGCTGAAAATACTAAGTTGTGTGACTTCACAACCACAAATAATAATGATTTCTTATGCACACCTATTGCTCCACCTGCTACTACAGCAGAATTCTTTGAAATTAAACCTGCTTTCTTGAATCTTGTTATGCGAGAGCAATTTTCTCAGTGTTAGTTCTGATGATGCTGCTGCCCATCTTAATAATTTTGTTGAACTATGTGAAATGCAAAAATATAAAGATGTAGATGGTGATATTATTAAATTAAAATTGTTCCCTTTCTCATTAAGAGGAAGAGCTAAAGATTGGTTGCTATCTCTGCCTAAGAATAGTATTGATTCATGGACTAAATGTAAGGATGCTTTTATTGGTAGATATTATCCCCCTGCTAAAATTATATCTTTGAGGAGTAGCATAATGAATTTTAAACAATTAGATACTGAACATGTTGCTCAAGCTTGGGAAAGAATGAAATCTCTGGTTAAAAATTGCCCAACCCATGGACTGACTACTTGGATGATCATCCAAACCTTCTATGCAGGACTAAATTTTTCTTCACGGAATTTATTGGATTCAGCTGCTGGAGGTACCTTTATGTCCATCACTCTTGGTGAAGCAACAAAGCTTCTTGATAATATGATGATCAACTACTCTGAATGGCACACGGAAAGAGCTCCACAAGGTAAGAAGGTAAATTCTGTCGAAGAAACCTCTTCCTTGAGTGATAAGATTGATGCTATTATGTCTATGCTTGTGAATGATAGGACTAATATTGATCCTAATAATGTTCCATTAGCTTCATTGGTTGCACAAGAAGAACATGTTGATGTAAACTTCATTAAAAATAATAATTTCAACAACAGTGCTTACCGGAACAATTCTAGTAACAACTATAGGCCATATCCTTATAATAATGGCAACGGCTATGGTAATTCTTATGGGAATTCTTACAACAATAATAGGAGTTCACCCCCTGGACTTGAAGCCATGCTTAAAGAATTTATTAGTACACAAACTGCTTTTAACAAATCTGTTGAAGAAAAGCTTGGGAAAATTGATATACTTGCTTCTAAAGTCGATAGTCTTGCTGCTGATGTTGATCTTTTGAAATCAAAAGTTTTGCCTAATGAGAATCATCATAATAAAATTGTTACTACAGCAAATGCCATTCAAGTTAGAATTAATGAGAATATAAGATTAATGGCTGAACTGCGTGCTAGGTGGGATAGAGAAGAAAATGAAAAACTAGCTAAAGAGAAGAATGTAGCTAAAGTTTGGACTATTACCACCACTAGTAATGCTAATGCTACACATGTTGCTGCACCTCCTACTAATACTAATAAAAGAATTGGTGTTAGCAATGTTTCCACTTCTAATGCAAAGCGCGAGAAACTGCCCGAAACCGCTAAAACCGCTGAAACTGCCTGTGATAAAGCTGCTGAAATTTTTTCCAACATTGGGGATGATGATCCCATTGCTTTAGATTATAATGGTTTGAATTTTGATGATTGCCACATCTCTGAAGTTATTAAGTTCTTGCAAAAACTTGCTAAAAGTCCTAATGCTAGTGCTATAAATTTGGCTTTCACACATCATATTACAAATGCTCTCATAAAAGCTAGAGAAGAGAATCTAGAGCGTGAAGCCTCTATTCCTAAAAAGCTAGAGGATGGTTGGGAGCCCATCATTAAGATGAAGGTTAAAGATTTTGATTGTAATACTTTATGTGATCTTGGTGCAAGTATTTCTGTTATGCCTAAGAAAATTTATGATATGCTTGACTTGCCACCGCTGAAAAATTGTTATTTGGATGTTAATCTTGCTGATCATTCTACAAAGAAACCTTTGGGTAAAGTTGATAATGTTCGTATTACCGTTAACAATAACCTTGTTCCCGTTGATTTTGTTGTCTTGGATATTGAATGCAATGCATCTTGTCCCATTATATTGGGAAGACCTTTTCTTCGAACTGTTGGTGCTATCATTGATATGAAGGAAGGTAATATAAAATATCAATTTCCTCTCAAGAAAGGTATGGAACACTTCCCTAGAAAGAGAATGAAGTTACCTTTTGATTCTATTATTAGAACAAATTATGATGTTGACACTTCGTCTCTTGATAATACTTGATACACACTTTCTGCGCCTAGCTGAAAGGCGTTAAAGAAAAGCGCTTATGGGAGACAACCCATGTTTTTACCTACAGTACTTTGTTTTTATTTTGTGTCTAGGAAGTTGTTTACTACTGTAGCAACCTCTCCTTATCTTAGTTTTGTGTTTTGTTGTGCCAAGTTAAGCCGTTGATAGAAAAGTAAGTACTAGATTTGGATTACTGCACAGTTCCAGATTTCTTTGCTGTCACGAATCTGGGTCCACCTCCCTGTAGGTAGCTCAGAAAATTAAGCCAATTTACGTGCATGATCCTCAGATATGTACGCAACTTTCATTCAATTTGAGCATTTTCATTTGAGCAAGTCTGGTGCCATTTTAAAATTCGTCAATACGAACTGTTCTGTTTTGACAGATTCTGCCTTTTATTTCGCATTGCCTCTTTTGCTATGTTGGATGAATTTCTTTGATCCACTAATGTCCAGTAGCATTATGCAATGTCCAGAAGTGTTAAGAATGATTGAGTCACCTCTGAATATGTCAATTTATATTGTGCACTAACCCTCTAATAAGTTGTTTCGAGTTTGGTGTGGAGGAAGTTTTCAAGGATCAAGAGAGGAGTATGATGCAACATGATCAAGGAGAGTGAAAGCTCTAAGCTTGGGGATGCCCCGGTGGTTCACCCCTGCATATATCAAGAAGACTCAAGCGTCTAAGCTTGGGGATGCCCAAGGCATCCCCTTCTTCATCGACAACATTATCAGGTTCCTCCCCTGAAACTATATTTTTATTCCATCACATCTTATGTGCTTTTTCTTGGAGCGTCGGTTTGTTTTTGTTTTTTGTTTTGTTTGAATAAAATGGATCCTAGCATTCACTTTATGGGAGAGAGACACGCTCCGCTGTAGCATATGGACAAGTATGTCCTTGGTTTCTACTCATAGTATTCATGGCGAAGTTTCTCCTTCGTTAAATTGTTATATGGTTGGAATTGGAAAATGATACATGTAGTAATTGCTATAAATGTCTTGGGTAATGTGATACTTGGCAATTGTTGTGCTCATGATTAAGCTCTTGCATCATATGCTTTGCACCCATTAATGAAGAAATACATAGAGCATGCTAAAATTTGGTTTGCATATTTGGTTTCTCTAAGGTCTAGATAATTTCTAGTATTGAGTTTGAACAACAAGGAAGACGGTGTAGAGTCTTATAATGTTTTCAATATGTCTTTTATGTGAGTTTTGCTGCACCGGTTCATCCTTGTGTTTGTTTCAAATAAGCCTTGCTAGCCTAAACCTTGTATCGAGAGGGAATACTTCTCATGCATCCAAAATACTTGAGCCAACCACTATGCCATTTGTGTCCACCATATCTACCTATACTACATGGTATTTTCCCGCCATTCCAAAGTAAATTGCTTGAGTGCTACCTTTAAAATTCCATCATTCACCTTTGCAATATATAGCTCATGGGACAAATAGCTTAAAAACTATTGTGGTATTGAATATGTAATTATCCACTTTATCTCTTATTAAGTTGCTTGTTGTGCGATAACCATGTTCACTGGGGACGCCATCAACTATTCATTGTTGAAATTCATGTGAGTTGCTATGCATGTCCGTCTTGTCTGAAGTAAGAGAGATCTACCACCATATGGTTAAGCATGCATATGTTAGAGAAGAACATTGGGCCGCTAACTAAAGCCATGCTCCATGGTGGAAGTTTCAGTTTTGGACAACAATCCTCAAATCTCAAATGAGAAAATTATTAATTGTTGTTATATGCTTATGCATAAAAGAGGAGTCCATTATCTGTTGTCTATGTTGTCCCGGTATGGATGTCTAAGTTGAAGAATAATCAATAGCGAGAAATCCAATGCGAGCTTTCTCCTTAGACCTTTGTACAGGCGGCATAGAGGTACCCCTTTGTGACACTTGGTAAAAACAATGCATTGTGATGATCCGGTAGTCCAAGCTAATTAGGACAAGGTGCGGGCACTATTAGTACACTATGCATGAGGCTTGCAACTTATAAGATATAATTTACATGATGCATATGCTTTATTACTACCGTTGACAAAATTGTTTCATGTTTTCAAAATCAAAGCTCTAGCACAAATATAGCAATCGATGCTTTTCCTCTATGGAGGACCATTCTTTTACTTTCAATGTTGAGTCAGTTCACCTATTTCTCTCCACCTCAAGAAGCAAACACTTGTGTGAACTGTGCATTGATTCCTACATACTTGCTTATTGCACTTATTATATTACTCTATGTTGACAATATCCATGAGATATACATGTTACAAGTTGAAAGCAACCGCTGAAACTTAATCTTCTTTTGTGTTGCTTCAATGCCTTTACTTTGAATTATTGCTTTATGAGTTAACTCTTATGCAAGACTTATAGATGCTTGTCTTGAAGTGCTATTCATGAAAAGTCTTTGCTATATGATTCACTTGTTTACTCATGTCATATACATTGTTTTGATCGCTGCATTCACTACATATGCTTTACAAATAGTATGATCAAGATTATGATGGCATGTCACTCCAGAAATTATCTGTGTTATCGTTTTACCTGCTCGGGACTAGCAGAACTAAGCTTGGGGATGCTGATACGTCTCCGACGTATCGATAATTTCTTATGTTCCATGCCACATTATTGATGTTATCTACATGTTTTATGCACACCTTATGTCATATTCGTGCATTTTCTGGAACTAACCTATTAACAAGATGCCGAAGTGCCAGTTGCTGTTTTCTGCTATTTTTGGTTTCAGAAATCCTAGTAAGGAAATATTCTCGGAATTGGACGAAATCAAAGCCCAGGGGCCTATTTTCTCACGAAGCTTCCAGAAGTCCGAAGGAGAGACGAAGAGGGGCCACAGGGGAGCCAAACCATAAGGCGGCGCGGCCCCCCCCTTGGCCGCGCGGCCCTGTGGTGTGGGGCCCCCGTGCCGCCTCTTGACCTGCCCTTCCGCCTACAAATAGCCTCCGTGACAAAACCCCCAGTACCGAGAGCCACGATACTGAAAACCTTCCAGAGACGCCGCCGCCGCCGATCCCATCTCGGGGGATCCAGGAGATCGCCTCCGGCACCCTGCCGGAGAGGGGAATCATCTCCCGGAGGACTCTACGCCGCCATGGTCGCCTCCGGTGTGATGTGTGAGTAGTCTACCCCTGGACTATGGGTCCATAGCAGTAGCTAGATGGTTGTCTTCTCCCCATTGTGCTATCATTGTCGGATCTTGTGAGCTGCCTAACATGATCAAGATCATCTATCTGTAATTCTATATGTTGCGTTTGTTGGGATCCGATGAATAGAGAATACTTGTTATGTTGATTATCAAAGTTATGCTTATGTGTTGTTTATGATCTTGCATGCTCTCCGTTACTAGTAGATGCTCTGGCCAAGTAGATGCTTGTAACTCCAAGAGGGAGTACTTATGCTCGATAGTGGGTTCATGCCTCGCATTGACACAGGACAGTGATGAAAAGTTCTAAGGTTGTGTTGTGCTGTTGCCACTAGGGATAAAACATTAGTGCTATGTTCAAGGATGTAGTCACTAGTTACATTACGCACCATACTTAATGCAATTGTCTGTTGTTAGCAACTTAATACTGGAGGGGGTTCGGATGATAACCTGAAGGTGGACTTTTTAGGCATAGATGCAGTTGGATGACGGTCTATGTACTTTGTCGTAATGCCCAATTAAATCTCACTATACTCATCATGATATGTATGTGCATGGTCATGCTCTCTTTATTTGTCAATTGCCCAACTGTAATTTGTTCACCCAACATGATGTTCGTCTTATGGGAGAGACACCTCAAGTGAACTGTGGACCCCGGTCCAATTCTCTTTACTGAAATACAATCTACTGCAATACTTGTTCTACTGTTTTCTGCAAACAATCATCTTCCACACAATACGGTTAATCCTTTGTTACAGCAAGCCGGTGAGATTGACAACCTCACTGTTTCGTTGGGGCAAAGTACTTTGGTTGTGTTGTGCAGGTTCCACGTTGGCGCCGGAATCCCTGGTGTTGCGCCGCACTACATCCCGCCACCATCAACCTTCAACGTGCTTCTTGGCTCCTCCTGGTTCGATAAACCTTGGTTTCTTTCTGAGGGAAAACTTGCTGCTGTGCGCATCATACCTTCCTCTTGGGGTTGCCCAACGAACGTGTGAAATACACGCCATCAATGCTCACAGTGACAGCGTGGGGTGTTTATTAGTACTTGGGAATACATCTTTAAGGTTTGCCTACATGATGAATTACTGTTCGTTATCTTGCCAGAGAGTAATTCAGAATAGCAAAGTGAAGTGCTTATTTATATTCCTTTATGATTGCAATGTTGAGAGTGTGCACTGCTGCTTGTGACGGTAAAGCACACGTCCGTTGGGAACCCCAAGAGGAACGTATGATGCGTACAACGGCAAGTTTTCCCTCAGTAAGAAACCAAGGTTATCGAACCAGTAGGAGTCAAGAAGCACGTTGAAGGTTGATAGCGGCGGAGTGTAGTGCGGCGCATGATACGTCTCCAACGTATCGATAATTTCTTATGTTCCATGCCACATTATTGATGTTATCTACATGTTTTATGCACACTTTATGTCATATTCGTGCATTTTCTGGAACTAACCTATTAACAAGATGCCGAAGTGCCGATTCTTTGTTTCTGCTGTTTTTGGTTTCAGAAATCCTAGTAACGAAATATTCTCGGAATTGGACGAAATCAACGCCCAGGGTCCTATTTTGCCACGAAGCTTCCAGAAGTCCGAAGAGGAGACGAAGTGGGGCCACGAGGTGGCCACACCCTAGGGCGGCGCGGCCCCCCCCTTGGCCGCGCGGCCCTGTGGTGTGGGGCCCTCGTGCCGCCTCCTGACTTGCCCTTTCGCCTACTTAAAGCCTCCCTCGCGAAACCCCCAGTACCGAGAGCCACGATACGGAAAACCTTCCAGAGACGCCGCCGCCGCCGATCCCATCTCGGGGGATCCAGGAGATTGCCTCCGGCACCCTGCCGGAGAGGGGAATCATCTCCCGGAGGACTCTACGCCGCCATGGTCGCCTCCGGAGTGATGAGTGAGTAGTCTACCCCTGGACTATGGGTCCATAGCAGTAGCTAGATGGTTGTCTTCTCCCCATTGTGCTTCATTGTCGGATCTTGTGAGCTGCCTAACATGATCAAGATCATCTATCTGTAATTCTATATGTTGCGTTTGTTGGGATCCGATGAATAGAGAATACTTGTTATGTTGATTATCAAAGTTATGTCTATGTGTTGTTTATGATCTTGCATGCTCTCCGTTATTAGTAGATGCTCTGGCCAAGTTGATGCTAGTAACTCCAAGAGGGAGTATTTATGCTCGATAGTGGGTTCATGTCTCCGTGAATCTGGAGGGGTGACAAGAACCTCTAAGGTTATGGATGTGCTGTTGCCACTAGGGATAAAACATTGGTGCTATGTTCAAGGATGTAGTCACTAATTACATTACGCGCAATACTTAATGCAATTGTCTGTTGTTAGCAACTTAATAGGAGGGGTTCGGATGATAACTGAAGGTGGACTTTTTAGGCATAGATGCATGCTGGATGGCGGTCTATGTACTTTGTCGTAATGCCCAATTAAATCTCACTATACTCATCATAATATGTATGTGCATGGTCATGCCCTCTTTATTTGTCAATTGCCCAACTGTAATTTGTTCACCCAACATGCTGTTTATCTTATGGGAGAGACACCTCTAGTGAACTGTGGACCCCGGTCCAATTCTCTATACTGAAATACAATCTCTTGCACATCGTTGTTCTCGTTTTCTGCAAACAATCATCTTCCACACAATACGGTTAATCCTTTGTTACAGCAAGCCGGTGAGATTGACAACCTCATTGTTTCGTTGGGGCAAAGTACTTTGGTTGTGTTGTGCAGGTTCCACGTTGGCGCCGGAATCCCTGGTGTTGCGCCGCACTACATCCCGCCGCCATCAACCTTCAACGTGCTTCTTGGCTCCTCCTGGTTCGATAAACCTTGGTTTCTTTCTGAGGGAAAACTTGCTGCTGTGTGCATCATACCTTCCTCTTGGGGTTCCCAACGAACGTGTGAGTTACACGCCATCAGCGCAACACCAGGGATTCCGGCGCCAACGTGGAACCTGCACAACACAACCAAAGTACTTTGCCCCAACTTAACAGTGAGGTTGTCAATCTCACCGGCTTGCTGTAACAAAGGATTAGATGTATAGTGTGGATGATGATGTTTGCAGAAAAAAGTAGAACGAGTATTGCAGTCGATTGTATTCGATGTAAAAGAATGGACCGGGGTCCACAGTTCACTAGTGGTGTCTCTCCCATAAGATAAATAGCATGTTTGGTGAACAAATTACAGTTGGGCAATTGACAAATAAAGAGGGCATGACCATGCACATACATGTTATGATGAGTAGTGTGAGATTCAATTGGGCATTACGACAAAGTACATAGTCCGCTATCCAGCATGCATCTATGCCTAAAAAGTCCACCTTCAGGTTATCATCTGAACCCCTTCCAGTATTAAGTTGCAAACAACAGACAATTGCATTAAGTATGGTGCGTAATGTAATCAACAAATACATCCTTAGACATAGCATTGATGTTGTATCCCTAGTGGCAACAGCACATCCACAACCTTAGAACTTTCTGTCACTGTCCCAGATTTAATGGAGGCATGAACCCACTATCGAGCATAAATACTCCCTCTTGGAGTTACAAGTAAAAACTTGGCCAGAGCCTCTACTAATAACGGAGAGCATGCAAGATCATAAACAACACATAGATGATAGATTGATAATCAACATAACATAGCATTCATTATTCATCGGATCCCAACAAACGCAACATGTAGCATTACAAATAGATGATCTTGATCATGTTAGGCAGCTCACAAGATCCAACAATGATAGCACAATTAGGAGAAGACGACCATCTAGCTACTGCTATGGACCCATAGTACAAGGGTGAACTACTCACACATCACTCCGGAGGTGACCATGGCGGTGAAGAGTCCTCCGGGAGATGATTCCCCTCTCCGGCAGGGTGCCGGAGGTGATCTCCTAAATCCCCCGAGATGGGATTGGCGGCGGCGGCGTCTCTGGAAAGTTTTCCGTATCGTGGCTCTCGGTACTGGGACTATTATCGACGAAGGCTTATGTAGGCGGAAGGGTAGGTCAGGGGGCGCCACGAGGGGCCCACACAACAGAGCCGCGCGGCCAGCACCTGGGCCGCGCCACCCTAGTGTGGCGTCGCCTCGTCGCCCCACTTCGTTTCCCTTTCGGACTTCTGGAAGCTTCGTGGAAAAATAACATCCTGGGCGTTGATTTCGTCCAATTCCGAGAATATTTCCTTACTAGGATTTCTGAAACCAAAAACAGCAGAAAACAGCAACTGGCTCTTCGGCATCTTGTTAATAGGTTAGTGACGGAAAATGCATAAATATGACATAAAGTGTGTATAAAACATGTGAGTATCATCAATAAAGTAGCATGGAACATAAGAAATTATAGATACGTTTGAGACGTATCAAGCATCCCCAAGCTTAGTTCCTACTCGTCCCGAGTAGGTAAACGATGACAAAGATAATTTCTGAAGTGACATGCTATCATAATCTTGATCAATACTATTGTAAAGCACATTTAATGAAAGCAGCGATTCGAAGCAATGGTAAAGACAATGAGTAAACAATTGAATCATATAGCAAAGACTTTTCATGAATAGTACTTTCAAGACAAGCATCAATAAGTCTTGCATAAGAGTTAACTCATAAAGCAATAAATTCATAGTAAAGGCATTGAAGCAACACAAAGGAAGATATAAGTTTCAGCGGTTGCTTTCAACTTGTAACATGTATATCTCATGGATATTGTCAACATAAAGTAATATAATAAGTGCAATAAGCAAGTATGTAAGAATCAATGCACAGTTAACACAAGTTTTTCTTCTTAAGATGGAGAGAAATAGGTAAACTGACTCAACATAAAAGTAGAAGAATGGCCCTTCGAAGAGGGAAGCATTGATTGCTATATTTGTGCTAGATCTTTGATTTTGAAAACAAGAAACAATTTTGTCAACGGTAGTAATAAAGCATATGCATTATGTAAATTATATCCTACAAGTTGCAAGCCTCATGCATAGATTACCAATAGTGCCCGCACCTTGTCCTAATTAGCTCGGATTTACATGGATTATCATCGCAATACATATGTTTTAACCAATTGTCGCAAAGGGGTACCTCTATGCCGCCTGTACAAAGGTCTAAAGAGAAAGCTCGCATTGGATTTCTCGCTTTTGATTATTCTCAACTTAGACATCCATACCGGGACAACATAGACAACAGATAATGGACTCCTCTTTTAATGCATAAGCATTCAACAACAAATAATATTCTCATAAGAGATTGAGGATAGTTGTCCAAAACTGAAACTTCCACCATGGATCATGGCTTTAGTTAGCGGCCCAATGCTCTTCTCTAACAATATGCATACTCAAACCATTCAACTCATGATAAATCACCCTTACTTCAGACAAGACGAACATGCATAGCAACTCACATGATATTCAACAAAGGGTAGTTGATGGCGTCCCCAGGAACATGGTTATCGCTCAACAAGCAACTTAATAAGAAATAAGATACATAAGTACATATTCAATACCACAATAGTTTTTAGGCTATTTGTCCCATGAGCTATATATTGCAAAGACAAATAATGGAAATTTAAAGGTAGCACTCAAGCAATTTACTTTGGAATGGCGGAGAAATACCATGTAGTAGGTAGGTATGGTGGACACAAGTGGCATAGTTTTTGGCTCAAGGATTTTGGATGCATCAGAAGTAATCCCTCTCAATACAAGGCTTAGGCTAGCAAGGTTATTTGAAACAAACACAAGTATGAACCGGTACAACAAAACTCACATAAGAACATATTGCAAGCATTATAAGACTCTACACCGTCTTCCTTGTTGTTCGACCCTTACTAGAAAATATCTAGACCTTAGAGAGACCAATTATGCAAACCAAATTTTAGCAAGCTCTATGTATTTCTTCACTAATAGGTGCAAAGTATATGATGCAAGAGCTTAAACATGATCCTTATGAGCACAACAATTGCCAAGTATCAAATTATTCAAGACATTATACCAATTACCACATGTATCATTTCCCGTTTCCAACCATATAACAAATTAACGAAGCAGTTTCAGCCTTCGCCATGAACATTATGAGTAAAGCCTAAGGACATATTTGTCCATATGCAATAGCGGAGCGTGTCTCTCTCCCACACAATGAATGCTAGGATCCAACTTTATTCAAACAAAACAAAACAAAAACAAACAGACGCTCCAAGTAAAGCACATAGGATGTGATGGAATAAAAATATAGTTTCACTAGAGGAACCTGATAATGTTATCGATGATGAAGGGGATGCCTTGGGCATCCCCAAGCTTAGATGCTTGAGTCTTCTTGAAATATGCAGGGGTGAACCACCGGGGCATCCCCAAGCTTAGAGCTTTCACTCTCCTTGATCATATTGTATCATCCTCCTCTTTTGATCCTTGAAAACTTCCTCCACACCAAACTCAAAACAACTCATTAGAGGGTTAGTGCATAATCAAAATTCACATGTTCAGAGGTGACATAATCATTCTTAACACTTCTGGACATTGCACAAAGCTACTGAAAGTTAATGGAATAAAGAAATCCATCAAACATAGCAAAACATGCAATGCGAAATAAAAGGCAGAATCTGTCAAAACAGAACAGTACGTAAAGACGAATTTTTTAGGTGCACCAGACTTGCTCAAATGAAAATACTCAAATTGAATGAAAGTTGCGTACATATCTGAGGATCACTCACGTAAATTGGCAGAATTTTCTGAGTTACCTAAAGAGACTACTGCTCAAATTTGTTACAGCAAGAAATCTGTTTCTGCGCAGTAATCCAAATCTAGTATGAACCTTACTATCAAAGACTTTACTTGGCACAACAATGCAATAAAATTAAGATAAGGATAGGTTGCTACAGTAGTAACAACTTCCAAGACTCAAATATAAAACAAAAGTGCTGTAGTAAAATCATGGGTTGTCTCCCATAAGCGCTTTTCTTTAACGCCTTTCAGCTAGGCGCAGAAAGTGTGTATCAAGTATTATCAAGAGATGAAGCATCAACATCATAATTTGTTCTAATAATAGAATCAAAAGGTAACTTCATTCTCTTTCTAGGGAAGTGTTCCATACCTTTCTTGAGAGGAAATTGATATTTAATATTACCTTCCTTCATATCAATAATAGCACCAACAGTTCGAATAAAAGGTCTTCCCAATATAATGAGACAAGATGCATTGCATTCAATATCCAAGACAAAAAAATCAACGGGGACAAGGTTATTGTTAACAGTAATGCGAACATTTTCAACTCTCCCCAAAGGTTTCTTTGTAGAGTTATCAGCAAGATTAACATCCAAATAACAATTTTTCAATGGTGGTAAGTCAAGCATATTATAGATTTTCCTAGGCATAACGGAAATACTTGCACCAAGATCACATAAAGCATTACAATCAAAGTCATTGACCTTCATATTAATGATGGTCTCCCAACCATCCTCTAACTTCCTAGGAATAGAAGCTTCACGATTTAATTTCTCTTCTCTAGCTTTTATGAGAGCATTCGTAATATGTTTTGTAAAGGCCAAATTTCTAGCACTAGCATTAGGACTTTTAGCAAGTTTTTGTAAGAACTTTATAACTTTAGAGATGTGACAATCATCAAAATCTAAACCATTATAATCTAAAGCAATGGGATCATTATCCCCAACGTTGGAAAAAATTTCAGCAGTTTTATCACAAGCAGTTTCAGCAGTTTTAGCAGGTTCCGGCAGTTTTGCAAGCTTTGCATTAGAAGTAGAAACATTGCCAACACCAATTATTTTACCATTGATAGTAGGAGGTGTAGCAACATGTGAAGCATTAGCATTACTAGTGGTGGTAATAGTCCAAACTTTGACTACATTGTTATCTTTAGCATTTTCTTCTTTTTCCCACCTAGCACGCAATTCGGCCATCAATCTTATATTCTCATTAATTCTAACTTGGATGGAGTTTGCTGTAGCAAATGACTTAATATCTTTTTTCATTAGGCATAACTTTCGATTTCAAAAGATCAACATCAGCAGCAAGACTATCGACTTTAGAAGCAAGTATATCAATTTTCCCAAACTTTTCTTCAACAGATTTGTTAAAAGCAGTTTGTGTACTAATAAATTCTTTAAGCATGGCTTCAAGTCCAGGGGGAACATTCCTATTATTGTTGTAAGAATTCCCATAAGAATTACCATAACCGTTGCCATTATTATAAGGAAATGGCCTATAGTTGTTACTAGAATTATTCCGATAAGCATTGTTGCTGAAATTATTATTTTTAATGAAGTTCACATCAAAATGTTCTTCTTGAGCAACCAATGAAGCTAAGGGAACATTATTAGGATCAACATTAGTCCTACCATTCACAAGCATAGACATAATAGCATCAATCTTATCACTCAAGGAAGAGGTTTCTTCAACAGAATTTACCTTCTTACCTTGTGGAGCTCTTTCCGTGTGCCATTCAGAGTAATTAATCATCATATTATCAAGAAGCTTTGTTGCGGCGCCTAGAGTGATGGACATAAAGGTACCTCCAGCAGCTGAATCCAATAAGTTCCGCGAAGAAAAATTCAGTCCTGCATAAAAGGTTTGGATGATCATCCAAGTAGTCAGTCCATGGGTTGGGCAATTTTTAACCAAAGATTTCATTCTTTCCCATGCTTGGGCAACATGCTCATTATCCAATTGTTTAAAATTCATTATGCTACTTCTCAAAGATACAATTTTAGCAGGAGGATAATATCTACCAATGAAAGCATCCTTACATTTAGTCCATGAATCAATACTATTCTTAGGCAAAGATAGCAACCAATCTTTAGCTCTTCCTCTTAAAGAGAAAGGAAAAAAAATTAATTTTATAATGTCACCATCTACATCCTTATACTTTTGCATATCACATAGTTCAACAAAATTATTAAGATGGGCAGCAGCATCATCAGAACTATCACCAGAAAATTGCTCTCTCATAACAAGATTTAGTAAAGCAGGTTTAATTTCAAAGAATTCTGCTGTAGTAGCAGGTGGAGCAATAGGTGTGCATAAGAAATCATTATTATTTGTGTTTGTGAAGTCACACAACTTAGTATTTTTAGGAGTACCCATTTTAGCAATAGTAAATAAAGCAAACTAGATAAAGTAAATGCAAGTAACTAATTTTTTTGTGTTTTTAATATGGCAAACAAGACAGTGAATAAAGTAAAGCTAGCAACTAATTTTTTGTATTTTGTTTTAGTGCAGCAAACAAAGTAGTAAATAAAATAAAGCAAGACAAAAACAAAGTAAAGAGATTGGAAGTGGAGACTCCCCTTGCAGCGTGTCTTGATCTCCCAGGCAACGGCGCCAGAAAAAGCTTTGCTGCTTGTGACGGTAAAGCACACGTCCGTTGGGAACCCCAAGAGGAAGGTATGATGCGTACAACGGCAAGTTTTTCCCTCAGTAAGAAACCAAGGTTATCGAACCAGTAGGAGTCAAGAAGCATGTTGAAGGTTGATGGCAGCGAAGTGTAGTGCGGCGCAACACCAGGGATTCTGGCGCCAACGTGGAACCTGCACAACACAACCAAAGTACTTTGCCCCAACTTAACAGTGAGGTTTTCAATCTCACCGGCTTGCTGTAACAAAGGATTAGATGTATAGTGTGGATGATGATGTTTGCAGAAAACAGTAGAACGAGTATTCCAGTAGATTGTATTCGATGTAAAAGAATGGACCGGGGTCCACAGTTCACTAGTGGCGTCTCTCCCATAAGATAAATAGCATGTTGGGTGAACAAATTACAGTTGGGCAATTGACAAATAAAGAGGGCATGACCATGCACATACATGTTATGATGAGTAGTGTGAGATTCAATTGGGCATTACGACAAAGTACATAGACCGCTATCCAGCATGCATCTATTCCTAAAAAGTCCACCTTCAGGTTATCATCCGAACCCCTTCCAGTATTAAGTTGCAAACAACCGACAATTGCATTAAGTATGGTGCGTAATGTAATCAACAAATACATCCTTAGACATAGCATTGATGTTTTATCCCTAGTGGCAACAGCACATCCACAACCTTAGAACTTTCTCACACCTGTCCTGCATTTAATGGAGGCATGAACCCACTATCGATCATAAATACTCCCTCTTGGAGTTACAAGTAAAAACTTGGCCAGAGCCTCTACTAATAACGGAGAGCATGCAAGATCATAAACAACACATAGATGATAGATTGTTAATCAACATAACATAGCATTCATTATTCATCGGATCCCAACAAACGCAACATGTAGCATTACAAATAGATGATCTTGATCATGTTAGGCAGCTCACAAGATCCAACAATGATAGCACAATTAGGAGAAGACGACCATCTAGCTACTGCTATGGACCCATAGTCCAGGGGTGAACTACTCACACATCACTCCGGAGGCGACCATGGCGGTGAAGAGTCCTCCGGGAGATGATTCCCCTCTCCGGCAGGGTGCCGGAGGTGATCTCCTGAATCCCCCGAGATGGGATTGGCTTTGCGGCGTCTCTGGAAGGTTTTCCGTATCGTGGCTCTCGGTACTGGGACTATTATCGACGAAGGCTTATGTAGGCGGAAGGGTAGGTCAGGGGGCGCCACGAGGGGCCCACACAACAGGGCCGCGCGGCCAGCACCTGGGCCGCGCTGCCCTAGTGTGGCGTCGCCTCGTCGCCCCACTTCGTTTCCCTTTCGGACTTCTGGAAGCTTCGTGGAAAAATAAGATCCTGGACGTTGATTTCGTCCAATTCCGAGAATATTTCCTTATTAGGATTTCTGAAACCAAAAACAACAGAAAACAACAACTGGCTCTTCGGCATCTTGTTAATAGGTTAGTGCCGGAAAATGCATAAATATGACATACAGTGTGTATAAAACATGTGAGTATCATCAATAAAGTAGCATGGAACATAAGAAATTATAGATACGTTTGAGACGTATCATGCACTAGTGAAAGTATGATCCCTAGGCCTTGTTTCCAAACATCGAATCTCCGTTTATTTACTGTTCTATTGCATGTTTACCCGCTGCCATATTTATTTCAGATTGCTATTACCACTCATATTCATTCATACCATTTGTATTTCACTATCTCTTCGCCGAACTAGTGCACCTATACATCTGACAAGTGTATTGGGTGTGTTGGGGACACAAGATACTTCTTGTATCGTGATTGCAGGGTTGCTTGAGAGGGATATCTTTGACCTCTTCCTCCCTGAGTTCGATAAACCTTGGGTGATTCACTTAAGGGAAAACTTGCTGCTGTTCTACAAACCTCTGCTCTTGGAGGCCCAACACTATCTACAGGAAAAGAAGCCAACAGTAGACAGCACAATGAGTGTAGCTTCGCGTGGTGGTTATCGTTATGTTCTAACCTTCACAGATGATCTGAGTAGATATGGGTATATCTATTTCATGAAACATAAATCCGAAACTTTCGATAACTTTAAGGAATTCCAAAATGAAGTAGAAAATCAACGTAACAAGAAGATTAAATTTCTACGATCTGATCGCGGAGGTGAATATCTGAGTTATGAGTTTAGCATGCATTTAAAGAAATGCAGAATACTTTCACAATTGACACCGTCGGGAACACCACAACGAAACGGTGTGTCCGAACGTCGTAATCGAACTCTCTTAGATATGGTTTGTTCTATGATGTCTCTTACTGATTTGCCGTTATCATTTTGGAGCTATGCATTAGAGACAGCTGCATTCACTTTAAATAGGGCACCATCTAAATCCGTTTAAACGACACCGTATGAATTATGGTTTAATAAGAAACCTAAGCTGTCGTTCCTTAAAGTTTGGGGTTGCGAAGCCTATGTAAAAAAGTTACAATCGGAGAAGCTAGAACCCAAAGCGGAGAAATGCGTCTTCATAGGATACCCTAAGGAAACTATAGGGTACACTTTCTATCACAGATCCGAAGGCAAAATCTTTGTTGCTAAGAACGGAACCTTTCTTGAGAAAGAATTTCTCACTAAAGAAGTGACTGGAAGAAAAGTAGAACTCGACGAGATTACTGAATCTTCACTCGTTGATCAGAGTAGCGCAGTACCGGAAGTTGTTCCTGTGCCGCCTGCACCGGCAACAGAGGAAGCTAATGATAATGATCATGAAACTTCGAATGAGATAGCTACTGAACCTCGCAGATCGACAAGGGAACGTGCCACTCCTGATTGGTATGATCCTTGTCTAAATGTCATGATTGTGGATAACAATGATGAAGACCCTGCGACGTATGAAGAAGCGATGATGAGCCCAGATTCCAACAAATGACAAGAAGCCATGAAATCCGAAATGGGATCCATGTATGATAACAAAGTATGGACTTTGGTAGACTTACCTGATAGCCACAAGGCTGTCGAGAATAAATGGATCTTCAAAAGAAAAGCAGATGCTGATGGTAATATTACTGTCTATAAAGCTCGAGTTGTCGCAAAGGGTTTCCGACAACTTCAAGGTGTTGACTACGATGAGACTTTCTCACCTGTAGAGAAGCTAAAATATGTGAGGATTTTGTTAGCAATAGCTGCATTTTTCGATTATGAGATTTGGCAGATGGATGTCAAAACGGCGTTCCTTAATGGAGACATTGAGGAAGAGTTGTATATGGTACAACCCAAAGGTTTTGTCGATCCTAAAAATGCTGACAAGGTGTGCAAACTTCAGCGTTCAATTTATGGACTGAAGCAAGCATCCAGAAGTTGGAACCGACGCTTTGATAAGGTGATCAAAGACTTCGGGTTTATATAGTGTCATGGAGAGGCCTGTATTTACAAGAAAGTGAGTGGGAGCTCTGTAGCCTTCCTGGTATTATATGTAGATGACATATTATTGATTGGGAATGATATAGAACTATTAAGCAGTGTAAAAGGTTATTTGAATAATAGTTTTTCAATGAAAGACCTTGGTGAAGCATCGTACATATTAGGCATCAAGATTTATAGAGATAGATCAAGACGTCTAATAGGGCTATCACAGAGTACATACCTAGACAAGATTCTAAAGAAGTTTAGAATGGACGAAAGTAAGAAAGTGTTCTTACCTATGTTACCAGGCAAGGTCTTGAGTAAGACTCAAGGTCCGGCTACGGTAGAAGAAAGAGAAAGGATGAGTCAGATCCCCTATGCCTCGGCAGTAGGCTCTATCATGTATGCCATGCTATGTACTAGACCGGATATAGCACATGCTGTCAGTTTGACTAGCAGATATCAAAGTGATCCAGGAATGGAACACTGGACAGCGGTCAAGAATATCCTGAAGTACTTGAAAAGAACTAAGGGTATGTTTCTTTGTTATGGAGGTGACCAAGAGCTCGTTGTAACCAGTTACACCGATGCAAGTTGGAAAACTGATCCTGATGACTCTAAGTCTCAGTCTGGGTACGTGTTTATATTGAATGGTGCTGCAGTAAGCTGGGCAAGCTCAAAGCAGTGCATGGTAGCGAAGTCTTCAACAGAATCGGAGTACATAGCGGCTTCAGAGGCTTCATCAGAAGCGGTATGGATGAAGAGGTTCATTGTAAAGCTCGGTGTGGTTCCTAGTGCATTGGACCCACTAGTCATCTACTGTGACAACAAGGGTGCCATCTCTAATGCACAAGAACCAAGGTCACACAAGAGGCTGAAGCATATCAAGCTGTGTTATCATTCGATTCGCGAGTACATCGAAGATGGAGAAGTAAAGATTTACAAAGTACACACTGATCTGAATGCAGCAGATCCGTTGACTAAAGCTCTCCCTAGGGCAAAGCATGACCAACACCAGAATGCCATGGGTGTTAGGTACCTTACAATGTAATCTAGATTATTGACTCTATGCAAGTGGGAGACTGTTGGAGATATGCCCAAGAGGCAATAATAAAAGTGGTTATTATATATCTTTGTGTTTATGATAAATGTTTATATACCATGCTATAATTGTATTAACCGAAACATTGATACATGTGTGTTATGTAAACAACAATGAGTCCCTAGTAAGCCTCTTAACTAGCTTGTTGATTAATAGATGATCATAGTTTCATGATCATGAACATTGGATGTTATTAATAACAAGGTTATGTCATTATATGAATGATGTAATGGACACACCCAATTAAGCGTAGCATAAGATCACGTCATTAAGTTATTTGCTATAAGCTTTCGATACATAGTTACCTAGTCCTTTCGACCATGAGATCATGTAAATCACTTATACCGGAAAGGTACTTTGATTACATCAAACGCCACTGCGTAAATGAGTGGTTATAAAGGTGGGATTAAGTATCTGGAAAGTATGAGTTGAGGCATATGGATCAACAGTGGGATTTGTCCATCCCGATGACGGATAGATATACTCTGGGCCCTCTCGGTGGAATGTCGTCTAATAGCTTGCAAGTATATGAATGGATCATAAGAGGCCACATACCACGGTACGAGTAAAGAGTACTTGTCATGAGACGAGGTTGAACAAGGTATAGAGATACCGATGATCAAACCTCGGACAAGTAAAATATCGCGTGACAAAGGGAATTGGTATCGTATGTGAATGGTTCATTCGATCACTAAGTCATCATTGAATATGTGGGAGCCATTATGGATCTCCAGATCCCGCTATTGGTTATTGGTCGGAGAGAGGTCTCAACCATGTCTACATAGTTCGCGAACCGTAGGGTGACACACTTAAGGTTTGATGTCGTATTAGTAGATATTGAATATATGGAATGGAGTTTGAAGTTTTGTTCGGAGTCTCGGATGGGATCCAGGACATCACGAGGAGTTCCGGAATGGTTCGGAGAATAAGATTCATATATTGGAAGCCATTTTATAAGTTTGAAAATGATCCGGTGCATTTATGGAAGGTTCTAGAAGGTTCTAGAAAAGTCCGGAAGAAATCACTATGGAAGGCGGAGTCCCAAAGGGACTCCACCTAGCATGGCCGGCCAACCCTAGAGGGGTGGAGTCCCAGGTGGACTCCACCAAGGGTGGCCGGCCACCCCCCTCATGGAAGGGTGGGAGTCCCACTTGAGGTGGGAATCCCACCTTGGGTAGGTTTCCCTACACATGGAATGTTTTGGGTTGGAGTGTTATTCGAAGACTTGTAGTCCAACACTTGGGGGTTCCACCTATATAATGAGGAGCAAGGGGAGGGGGCCGGCCACACCAAAGCCACCTTGGCCGCACCCCTTAGTGGCCGGCCACCCCCTCTCCCCAAACCCTAGCCGCCCCCTCCTCCTCCACCTCTCCCGCAACCGCTTAGAGAAGCTCCGCCGGAGATCTCCATCGACACCGCCACCATGCCGTCATGCTGCCGGAATTCAAGGAGGAGCTACTACTTCCGCTGCCCGCTGGAACGGGGAGAAGGACGTCATCTTCATCAACACCGAACGTGTGACCGAGTACGGAGGTGCTGCCCGATTGTGGCACCGTCAAGATCTTCTACGTGCTTTTGAAAGCGGCAAGTGATCGTCTACCGCAGCAACGAGAGCCTCCTCTTGTAGGCTTTGGAAATCTTCAAGGGTTAGTCTCGTTCATCCCCTCGTTGCTCCCATTTTCTAGATTGCATCTTGGCTTGGATTGCGTTCTCGCGGTAGGAAAAATTTTGTTTTCTATGCTACGAATCCCTACACATGCCTCCCATAACATAAGGTCTTGCTTCCGCCTTACCGACCACCGGATATTCCGGGTAGCAGATCTAAAAGAAGTTAGGCGACTGTCGACTGGAGTGGTGGTCGCACAGCTGGTCCAAATATATACCATGAAGAGGGTATGATTAGGTAGGATAGGCCATAATGGGCCTTCATTTTTCCACTCGGTTCGTTACAAGTTAATCGTGTGCTGAGACACTTCACACATGGTTCCTTAAGAATCAATTGTGTCTGATGTGGTGCGTCGCACTCGCACACGGTTGCTTAAGGATCAATTGTGTGTGATGTGATGCATCACACACGTTTATTGGATGATGCATCCAGGCCCGGCCCTGAGGGGGGCAGGTGGGGTGGCCGCCCCGGACCCCCAAAACCCAGGGGCCCCAGCCAGGTACATGGGAGGCAGCACCATTAGAGGCAGTTTAGAGCTTTCTTCTCTAGTCCAGTTCCGGGAGACGAAGTGAAACGGTACATCTTTCTAGAGCAGTTTGTAACTTGGGCCTGTTAAATTTTTCTCTTGGGCCTTGATGACGCGTGAAGCACACGTTCGTTGGGAACCCCAAGTGGAAGGTGTGATGCGTAGAGCAGCAAGTTTCCCTCAGTAAGAAACCAAGGTTATCGAACCAGTAGGAGATGAAGGCCACGTGAAGGTTGTTGGTGAAGGAGTGTAGTGCGGCGCAACACCAGGGATTCCGGCGCCAACGTGGAACCTGCACAACACAATCAAAATACTTTGCCCCAACTTAACAGCGAGGTTGTCAATCTCACTGGCTTGCTGTAAACAAAGGATTAAACGTATGGTGTGGAGAATGATGTTTGTTTGCAAAGAACAACAGAGAACAATGATTGCAGTAGATTGTATTCAGATGTAAAAGAATGGACCGGGGTCCACAGTTCACTAGTGGTGTCTCTCCAATAATAAATAGCATGTTGGGTGAACAAATTACAGTTGGGCAATTAACAAATAGAGAGGGCATAACAATGCACATACATATCATGATGACTAATATGAGATTTACTTAGGGCATTACGACAAAGAACATAGACCGCTATCCAGCATGCATCTATGCCTAAAAAGTCCACCTTCGGGTTAGCATCCGCACCCCTTCCAGTATTAAGTTGCAAACAACAGACAATTGCGTTAAGTACTGTGCGTAATGTAAACAATACAAATATCCTTATACAAAACATTGTTGTTTTATCCCTAGTGGCAACAGCCCATCCATAACCTTAGAACTTTCTGTCACTGTCCCAGATTCAATGGAGGCATGAACCCACTATCGAGCATAAATACTCCCTCTTGGAGTCACAAGTATCAACTTGGCCAGAGCCTCTACTAGCAACGGAGAGCATGCAAGATCATAAACAACACATATATGATAGATCAATAATCAACTTGACATAGTATTCCATATTCATCGGATCCCAACAAACACAACATGTAGCATTACAAATAGACGATCTTGATCATGATAGGTAGCTCACAAGATCTAAACATGATAGCACAAGAGGAGAAGACAACCATCTACCTACTGCTATGGACCCATAGTCCAAGGATGAACTACTCACACATCAGTCCGGAGGCGATCATGGTGATGTAGAGTCCTCCGGGTGATGATTCCCCTCTCCGGCAGGGTGCCGGAGGCGATCTCCTGAATCCCCCGAGATGGGATTGGCGGCGGCGGCGTCTCTGGAAATTTTCTCGTATCGTGGCTCTCGGTAATAGGGTTTTCGCGACGGAGAGAATAAATAGGCAAAGGGGCAGAGTCGGGAGAGGCTCGAGGGGCCCACACCCTAGGGCGGCGCACCCCCTGATAACCCACAAGTATAGGGGATCGCAGCAGTCTTCGAGGGAAGTAAAACCCAAATTTATTGATTCGACACAAGGGGAGGTAAAGAATACTTATAAGCCTTAACAACTGAGTTGTCAATTCAGCTGCACCTGGAAAAACAATAGTAACAGGGGTGATGTAAAAGTAGCAGTAATATGAGAGCAGTAGTAAAAGTAACACAGCTGCAGTAATAGCAATATGAGAGCAATGGCACCAGAAAATAGTTGATACTACTTCCAATGACATCTAGAACAAGTATATAATGATGAGAGATGGACCGGGTTCCCAGCGATCTACACTAGTGGTAACTCTCCAATAACAAGTGACAAGTGTTGGGTGAACAAATTACAGTTGGGCAATTGATAGGACTCAAAGCATTAAGAAAGAACATCAAGATTATTAATTATGTAGGCATGTTTTCCGTATATAGTCGTACGTGCTCGCAATGAGAAACTTGTACAACATCTTTTGTCCTACCAGCCGGTGGCAGCCGGGCCTCTAGGGAATCTACTGGATATTAAGGTACTCCTTTTAATAGAGTACCGGAGCAAAGCATTAACACTCCGTGAAAACATGTGTCCCTCACATCACCGCCATCCCCTCCGGTTGTCCCGATTCTTGTCACTTCGGGGCCTTTGGTTCCGGACAGCGACATGTGCATACAACTTGTAGATACAATCTAAGCAACAATATAGAGCTCAAATCTAAGATCATGCCACTCGGGCCCTAGTGACAAGCATTAAGCATAACAAGATTGCAGCAACAATAACTTCACAAACTTTATAGATAGACTAATCATAATGTATCATCCATCGGATCCCAACAAACACAACAACGATTACATTAGATGGATCTCAATCATGTAAGGCAGCTCATGAGATCATTGTATTGAAGTACATGGAGGATAGAATACCAACTAGCTACTGCTAGAACCCGTAGTCCATGGGGGAACTACTCACGGAGCATGATGGAGGCGGTGGCGTTGATGGAGATGGCTTCCGGGGGCACTTCCCCGTCCCGGCAGGGTGCCGGAACAGAGACTTCTGTCCCCCGAATTGGAGTTTCGCGATGGCGGCGGTGCCCCTGGAGTCTTTCTGGAGTTTCGTCAAATTGGTACTGCGTTTTTAGGTCGAAAGGGATTATATAGGCGAAGAGGCGGCGCAGGAGGGTCGACAGGGTGGCCTCCTCATAGGGGGGCGCGGCCTGGGGCTGGCCCGCGCGGCCCACCCTCCTGGTGGCCCCCTGGCTCTCCTTCGACTCTTCTTCGGTGTTCTGGATGCTTCCGGGAAAAATAGGATGTTTGGCGTTGATTTCGTCCAATTCCGAGAATATTGCCCGAACAACCTTTCTGGAACCAAAAACACCATAAAGCCCCGATGGAAGTAGAATGATCTACCAAGGCGACAAACATACACAGATTGAAGTTGAGTTACAGCTTAACAGCATGAAGGAGGTGAAGTTAGAAGATATACCTATAGTAAATGAATTCCAGGATGTGTTTCCTGCGGAATTACCTGGTATGCCACCAGATAGGGAGATAGAATTCACTATCGACCTAATTCCAGGAACAGCTCCGATTGCCAAAGCACCATATAAGATGGGGCCTAAGGAGTTGAAAGAACTTAAGGAGCAACTGGATGACTTGGAACAAAAGGGATTCATTCAAGAGAGTGTTTCACCATGGGGATCACCTGTGATCTTCGTGGATAAAAGAGATGGAGGAAGAAGGATGTGTGGAGACTACAGGAATCTGAACAACGTCACAATCAAGAACAAGTATCCACTTCCAAGAATACAAGATCTATTTGATCAAGTGAGAGGCGCGGGAGTCTTTTCCAAGATTGATCTAAGATCGGGTTATCACCAGATAAAGATCAAGAAGGAGGACGTTCCGAAAACTGCCTTTGTCTCAAGGTATGGACACCATGAATACCTTGTAGTACCTTTTGGATTGACCAATGCCCCAGCAATATTCATGAATCTCATGAATAAGATTTTCATGCCATATCTAGACAAGTTTGTCATCGTATTTATCGATGATATCTTGATATATTCCAAGAACAAGGCTGAACATGCTGAACATTTGAGGTTAGTGTTGCAAACACTAAGAGAACATCAACTTTACGCCAAACTTAGCAAGTGTGAATTTTGGCTAGATCAAGTGGAATTTCTTGGTCATGTCATTAGCAAAGATGGAATCGCTGTCAACCCGAGTAAGGTAGCAGCAGTTCTAGAATGGGAAGCACCCAAGACTGTCAAGGAAATCCGGGGATTCCTAGGAATGGCAGGATATTATCGGAGATTCATTGAAGGATTCTCTAAGATAGCAGGACCAATGAAAAAGTTGCTAAGGAAGAACACACCATTCGTGTGGTCAGAGGAGTGCGAGAAGAGTTTTCAAACTCTGAAGGAGAAACTCACCACGGCACCGGTGTTAGCAGTTCCAGAAGTTGGCAAGGATTACACCGTGTACTGTGACGCATCCAAGCATGGATTGGGTTGCGTACTCATACAAGATCGGAAAGTGATATCTTATGGATCGAGGCAACTCAGACCTCATGAAGTGAACTATCCAACACATGACTTGGAATTAGCAGCGGTCGTATTTGCACTCAAAACTTGGAGACATTTTCTCTATGGAGCTAAGTGTGAGCTCTATACAGATCATAAAAGCCTCAAATATTTCTTCACTCAGAAGGAACTCAACATGAGACAGAAAAGATGGCTAGAATTGTTCAAGGATTATGATCTGACAATCAATTACACACCAGGGAAGGCTAATGTTGTAGCAGATGCCCTGAGTAGGAAAAGCACCGGAGGAGTGGAACAAGAAATATCACCAGAGTTGAGGAAGGAAATAAGTCAAGCCCAAATACAACTTTGGGAGAAGGAAGCCCATGAAGGATTATCGGCATTGCAAGTAGTCGATGAACTTAATGTTAACTTGAAGAATGAGATAATGATGGGTCAGTTGGACGATCCATTCATTGTAGAAGAGATGAGAAGAATAGATGAGGGAAGACCATCAGAATTTCACCGCGGAGAATCTGGATCATTATGGTTTCAGAAAAGAATTTGCGTTCCGGATATTGCTGAAATTAAGGAAGTAATACTCCGGGAAGCTCATCAAACCCCATATTCCATACATCCGGGAAGTACAAAGATGTACATGGACCTAAAGGAACTATTCTGGTGGAATAACATGAAAAGGGAGATAGCACAATATGTGGCAGAATGCCATACATGCCAGCGAGTGAAGGCTGAACACCGTAGTCCCAAGCAGGGAAGTTACAACCTTTACCTATTCCAGAGTGGAAATGGGAGGAAATAGGGATGGATTTCATCACCGGACTACCCATGACCAATAAAAAGAAGGACATGATATGGGTAATCGTGGACCGGTTGACGAAAAGTGCACACTTCTTAGCGGTAAACCAGCAAGATAAAGGAGAGAAACTTATTGATCTTTACATTAAAGAGATCGTGAGTAAGCATGGAGTGCCAAAGAAGATAGTATCGGATCGAGGATCTGTGTTCACATCAGCATTCTGGAAGCAACTTCACGAAGCTTTAGGATCCAAATTGGATTATAGTACCTCTTATCATCCTCAGACCGGTGGACAAACCGAGAGAACCAACCAGATTCTAGAAGATATGCTTAGGGCTTGTGCCCTAGACTTCGGAGGATCATGGGAAGAACACTTACCACTAGCAGAGTTTTCATACAACAATAGTTATCAAAGCAGCATCAAGATGGCACCATTTGAAGCTCTGTATGGAAGGAAGTGTAGATCACCAATATGTTGGTATGAAGCCGGAGCAAGCAAAGAGTTCAACCCTAATTATGTCAAGGAAAAACAACAAATCATTGACATTATCAGAGACAGGCTCAAGATAGCTCAAAGTCGGCAAAAGAGTTACGCCGATCAGAAGAGAAGGACATGGGAGCCACAAGTTGGAGACATGGTTTATCTTAAGGTAAGCCCGATGAAAGGACTCCAGAGGTTTGGAGTAAAAGGGAAACTCAGTCCTAGATATATAGGACCTTTCAAGATACTAAGTCAGAACAGAGGTTTAGCCTTTCAGTTGGATTTACAGGGAAGGCTAGCTCAAGTTCACAACGTGTTCCATGTGTCACAACTGCGGAAATGTTTGAAGACCCCAGATGAACCAATATCACATGATGAGCTCGAGTTACAACCAGACTTAACATATATCGAGAAGCCAGCCAAGATTCTCGAGGAGAGCTGGAAACAACTCAGAAACAAGGCGATCAAGTATTGCAAGATACAATGGAAGCATCATCCCGAGAGGGAAGCCACCTGGGAAAAAGAGGAAGACCTAAGGAAAACATACCCCGAGCTGTTCAGGTATTACAACCACAACTTCGGGACGAAGTTTTCTTTAAGGGGGAAAGGCTGTAATGTCCCAGGTTTAGAGACGATCGAGGGGTAGATTTTAGAAAGGGATGTGCATTGCATAGTAAATTCTGGGGAAATTTCGCGCTTTTAAACAAAAACTGCATCGAAGGGGGACAAGTTTCTCTCTCGACACCTTACAGGGTTAGGGTTTCGAGAGTGCGACAAATTTGCATCTCACTTCACTAGTTTAGGGTTTTGAGAAGAGAGGGGAGAGTTTGCATGATTGGATTCTAAATGAAGTGACATGGTTGAATATAAACCAATGTTGAATTTGAATTTCAAATTCAAACATTAAATAATTACCTAAATAACTCAATTGAGGAAATTCATTAAGTAAACAATCAATAATAAACAAGATGAATAATTATAATAAAGTAAAGCTCATTAGAGAAAACTTTGAGCTTTATTGATCATCACACAATATACATTGTCATTACAATATTCATAAGAGAAAATAACATGAATTACAACACATTACAAGAATTGTTGAAATTGAAAAATACAAGAAAATGAAAAGAAAAATACAAGTAAGGACCTAGTCTAAATTCTACAAGATCATCTTCACTTGATCTTGGATTTGATGAACTCACTGTCCAATGTGATCAATTGATAATTCCTGTACATAAACACAACAAATAGAAGTTATGCCAAGTGGCATAGCCACTTGGCAGGTTAAAAAGAAATGGAAAATTATGGATATGGATCAGCTCTGCCGAGCTGATCATCTCCAAACCAAGTTCAGAGTATCAGGTGCACACACACACAGCCACACTGCTCACCAGGCAGTGTGCATGCTCAACAGCACACACAGTCAGGGAGAGTCACCAAAGTGACCAGGCCAAGCTGTCGACCAGAGAGAGCAAGAGGGCATCATATATAACCTTTTTGAGCCAAACCCTAGCTCATTCATCGGCAGGCATCTTGGTAAGTCATCAGCAAACAAGAACACTTAGAACAGGAAGAACACATAGCCAGAATTTCATCCAGGAACAGCTCAAGCAAAGAACTGCTTCTGTTGAGAAGTAAACCATGGAGTAGATCAAGCACAAGCCACAAGGAGGAGCAGTGGCAAGCCAAGAAAGCATCACGAAGCAAAACCTCTACACCAACACACCATTTTCTAGGAGCTGGAGTGAGGTATAAACAGATCAACCTGAGCAAAACCAAGTTTTGCTCATAAATAAGCATATAATGCATCACAGGAACACAGAAGGGTAGAATACCCAGATTGTATCATCATCCGGCTACCAAGTCGGTTGGTGCAAGCAAAAATGGGTGAAGCCAATAGGAAATCACCAAGGGAACACTGCTATACCAAAACAAGGCATAACCAAGGCAATCCAGCAAGGAAATGATCCTATCCATTCAACCAAAGCCACTTAGCACCTAAAACCTAGCACACCATCAGATAGATAGACAATATGTGTCTATTCTTGTTTGTCAACATCAAAGATCACTGGAAATCCAACAAGGAATTACCCAGTGATGCATTCACTAAGCCATAGCAAGCCAACAAGGGTGGGAGCTACCTAAACAGCAATGAATTGCTGTCAAGGTCACCTCAACCACTGAACCAGCCCAAATTAATAAGCCATGCACAGTTATCATCACCCAGATGGGTTCAAAAGGAGGGCTAGGGTACCCAACCAAGTGGTGGCATCCATCTAGCCCTGCCAAACTCAATGAAATGATCATTACCGCAAGCGCTCACATCACTTATCCATTTTAGTAAGATTCAGGCAAATATAGATAAGTGAACTAAGCAAATAAATCAAAACACCAGAGCTTTGCAGTGATCCAATGGATCACTGCAAGCAACAGCAGTTGCTTAAGTCAGCAATAGTACACACCAGGCTAAGCCTGTATGAAGCACAAACAGCACTGGTGAGCACCAGTGAATCACAGAGAGAAGCACACACTTGCTCACAAGCAAGTAATGCTCAATTGATCATCAAAGAATCACTTGCTCTTGCTACAGATCACTATAGCCAAGCATAGTATCATCACAAGGCCCAGACAGTTAAGCTAACCATATAATTGAACAATTGCATCACAGATAAGTGAATATAGCATATCAATTGTATCCAGAAGCACTCCATCAAGGGATGGAGTTGATAATGCAACAGTTAGGCTCAACTGAGCATATCCATGAACTAGAGCACAAATAATAGCACATCATAAGCATTGGCACTTGCCAATAGCAAGGATCATCACAGAATGATCAAGCCAAGAGCAATTCATGGCATTCACAGGAAAGGAATATTATACAGAGAATCAGCAGGAGCTACTAAATTACACAGAGCACCACAGCATGCTCATGAGCAATAGTTCATGAGTTGCAACAGCAAGCAATTGAGCAAGAACAGCACAGCACAACAAACTGGAACCATGACAGATGCACAGCAGCAGCGGCACAGCAACATAGCACAGCAGCATACGCGTAAGCTAGCAAGGCGCAACAGCTAGCACAGCACATCGGCACAGCGTGCATCCCCACAGGGAGAAGCAGGCCAGTGGCCAAGCTAGACGAAGGGAAGGGGAAGCAGTAGAACAAGTAGCAGAGAAGGACAGAGGAGATGAGCACTTACTGGTGAGCGGAGAGAAGATCGACCATGGCGGCACGGCGGCACACGCCGGGCGAACGGCGGCGCCAGGCCAAGCCTAGCCAGGCACTACTCGCCGCAACGCCAGCATCACCACGGCGAGGCACACGGCCTCGACACCAGGAGCGTCGGCGGCGATTTAACTCGCCGCAAAGACACCACGGTAGACGAGCAGAGGCGAAGGGGACGCGTCGAGGAAGCGACGAAACACAGATCGACGCGGTGGATCTGAATCGCCGTCGAGTGGCGGTTCAGATGCGCCACATCTCGCCGGCGGCGATGGCCGGAATCGGCCGGAGAAAATCGGCGAAGGCGGCGGCGACACGGGTGTCGCCAGAGCTCAGAGGGTTAGGGTTAGCGCGTGCGCGAGAGGAAGGGGACGGGTGCGTCCGACCGAGCCGGACGAGCGGCCCGGGTTAGGGTTAACCCACTGGGCCACCCTGACAGGTGGGCCCAGGGGCAAAAAAGGACCTTTTACAATTTAATAAAAATGTGAAACTTTGAAATTCAATAGAAAATTATTAAAAGCTCTTAAAAATAACTTAAAAATATGAAAAATGATCAGCATAAAATTCTCTATTTAAATAAAATATCAAAGAGAAATTTGAAAGACAATTAAGAATAAGTCCTATTCTGATGATTTAAATAATCATTTAAATCACACACCTAATTTTCTATAAATGAAATTAAGTCCATTAAGGTATTTGGACTTTAAAAACACCTTGACAACATTTCAAGGTTGTATTTTACTTGGAATGAAGTATCCTCAAATTATTCTTAGTATTAACCTCTTACATGAAATAATAACGACATTGGAAGGGGGGAACAAACCCTAAAAATAGAATCATGCATAATTGCTTCTTTAACCATTACCCTTATCGGACAATGATGCTATTTTTCAGAGGCAGAGGACAAGGGTCAGTCCACACCTTCCAACTGCAAAAACTTGCAGTGTTCAGGCAAGTTCATCACTTGCTCATGTCATTTGAGTATTTCTATCAAATTACTTGCAAAGTATTATGGTTATCACTATTGCATAAAAACCAAAACCACTATTTTCATAACTAGGAATATGACTATGTGGTGGGCAATGGAACCATGGATTGTGTTGATATGGTGGAGGTTCCATTGCAAAGGTTAATATCCATCTAGGATTAAACAACAAATATCGCCAGTGATTCTTGTGCCGTAATACCCGTGTTAACCATAAGATCTGGAGTGGGACGGAGTAGTCAAAAATGTTTCCACCTCTCGTACATCAACGGATGCGCTTACCGTAGACACTTGACCCAGGTTGGGCAAGCGGTGGGGTGGGGATCCCATTCTAATTCCCCACGGTAAGTGGTCTATGATGGGTTGCAGCTACCGGCGAAGGAGTTTGGTTAACGAGTCCCAAACTGTTGTCGTGGTCGGGGTCCATCCTTAATTGGTATAAGAGGACCGACGAGGACCCAGGGTCGGGGTATGCAACAAAGGGTGGGTGTGCGAGGTAGCGGAGGAACATGATTGGCTAGACCTTATACCGGGCCTCACACCGAAGGAAGTGTGGACGGGAAAGCTGCCCGGTTGGCACCAAGGTTAAGATCTCTTATGGGTAAAGCAACACACCTCTGCAGAGTGTAAAGAACTGTGACCTGTCACTCCCTGTTCCGGGATAAGGAACTGCGAACGCGGCTGGAAAGGAGCTCCATGAAGTTCTAGTAAACCGGTGAAGGCTGACGGACATAGCTCTTTGAAATAAAAGCAATCTATTGACGAAATGTTTATCAAAACTTGCATTGGTATTAGACTTTCTGGTCTAATATCGTAGTTAGTGCATTAAACACCTCTTATCTATAATGAACTTGTTGAGTACGCTCGTACTCATACCACTCTTAAATCCCATGCTTAGATTGTCTGAACCGTCTGGAGGAGGACTACGACAACAATGAAGGAGCCGAGATTATCGGCTATGATGAACCTGACCTCTCAGGAGGAGTTGAAGGCGTAGACTACATCATCGTCTACGGATCCGGGGAGGCTTCCGGAGGAGAACAAGCCTAGAGATATCCGATAGTAGTAGTAACCGAGCAGCCCGAACTCTTAGTATTTAGCTGCTCGAGGTAATAAATGTTTAGCTTAATGAGACACTTATATTGTAAGTTAAGTTGGGTTCGCCTCGAACCCAGGAGTATTCCTCTTAGGACCCAAGAGGAGCTCCGAGACGACATGTGTGTATTAATTGTAATAATATGTGAATGAGGTATGGACCTTGCTATGTTCTGTTGTACTACTCTGAGGGATGTAATATTTGCGGAATGGTACTTCGTGAATGTTATATCAACGACTGGCATACTACAACATGCAGTGGTATGCAGGGTCACCACAGTTGGTATCAGAGCAAAAGCTTTGACCTTAGGTTGGAACCTAGTAAATGGGACCAAACGTTAGGAGTCAAATAGGATTAGTAAAGAATTCTCTAAAAATATGGTGTATATTCAATTGAGAATACAACAATCATATCTTTTAGTGCGATAATTCTTTATTATCTCTATTATGATGCATTATTACTAATCTTATAATCTTTCTATTTCTACAGCCAACATGGCAAGTTCACGACCGGGAAGAAACGTGAAAGTTATGGATTCCACACTGAACGAATACCAAGGAGGACTTGCAGATATCCTACGAGCCATGTTATTGGAATTTGGGTGCGATCCCCAGATTCCAGTAAAGAAGTACATGTTCTATGATGGACCGGTATTGGCCAAGTGCAGGGTAGGACTGCGACTTCCCGAATCTTTGGGAATGAGCGTAGTCATGCCAGCTGGAGAAGCTAGGACAACCAACACAGCCTACCATATAGCGGTTATGAGAGCCATAACCGACATATGGGAACATAAGACAAAAGAGCTTATGGATTCCGAGTTCTCCCATATTCCTCATAATCAGGAGGAAGAAGATCCCATGCTCAACCACTACAAATATGCTAAACGCAAACCCATAGCAGCGGCAAAATATATGGATAATAGCCGTAACTTCATATCATTACTCTTTCAGTTGAACCATCATCTGATAGGAGCAATTGATACGATGCTTGAGGAATTTACTGAACCCAAGGAGGAGAGTAGGGGGAAAGAACCTATGGAGAATGTAGTGCACACACCAGTTTATTCAGCTGGTGACTACATCAGCATTGATCCACTTGCGCGTGAACCTACACCTGCTACACCTGGGAACTACCTGGGTAGTTCCTATGGGGGTTACGAAGGCGGAGAGGAATCCGGAAACAACCAGCGTTCCGAGACTCCGATCGAGAATTCCAGGGGTTGGCGTTGGGGAGACGATACTGGAACCCATAGTACTTCTGTGTATTATGATGGGGATATGAATGATGACGCAACAACCCAGAACCAGAGTTATCCCAGTAATGAAGGAGTGGATGGAGGATATCCGACACAAGTTGAGTCGGGTATGAGTTTTGGTAACCCTTATGGTGGGGCTACAGGAGAGTACACCCGATGGGTGGACTATGATGCACTCAACGATCAGTTTGTGAATACTGATTTCTCCCTAGGATCATCATCGGATTCGGATTACCAGCCAACGGGGAGACCTTATGTTCCAGGGTCTATCAGGAGGACGACACGTTCGACCGGATGGAAGCCTGGGATGTACTGGGAGTGAAGACCGACTAGAGTCCACCAAGGGAGGCGTGGCTATAATATACAAGTACCACGTGTATTATAGTTTGTAATATTTGTATAAATTTGTACATATACTTTAATAAGTGAGTTTGCATACTCACATCGATTTGAGTATTGTAATAAGACCACTTATGTATGTATATACAGGGTATATGTTTTGTATGATTTGGATTTGCTTCTTGATTTCCATTGCGTGACTAGTTCTGTGCACAAAGTTGAGCTCAGAAAACTTGCGCATGGAGTAATTATGAGTATCATCTTGTGTTGCAGAACTAGGGGAATTATGTCGGGAACGTTAGGAAACGAGACTGAAGCGCAGTGCATGGAGCGCGAAGCAAAAGAAAAGGAAGAGGCTGAGGGTGCAGCCAGAGATCAGTTTCCACCACCACCACCACCCATGACTCAGCAAAACTTTATCCAGTACATGCAGTTGGTGGAAGAGAGGCAGCGTGTAACGCTGGAGCAGCAGAATAAATTCTTTCAAGAGTTGCTGCAGCAGAACAGGGTGGAGAGACCTGAGAACCCAGGAGTCACATTAGCAGACTTCCAAAACACCAAGCCGATATCTTTCGCATACGCGCCCGAGCCAATGGACGCGGAAGATTGGCTGATGGATACAGAGCGCAAGCTCAACACCGTTGGATGTAACGACCAAGAGAAGGTTCGTTATGCTATCCATCTGCTATGTGGACCTGCAGCATCATGGTGGGACAATATTGTAGCCGTTTACCCGGCTGGAAAGGTATTTACCTGGGAGGAATTCACGAGGAAGTTCAGGGAATCCAATGTCCCTGAAAGTATTGTGGAGCTGAAGCGTCGAGAATTTGAGAGTCTCGAGCAGAAGGACAAGGCAATCCTGACCTATGTCAGGGAGTTCTCTAAATCGTCCCGTCGCTGTTGAGGAAGTCAACACCGAGGACAAGAAGAAAAAGAGATTTCTGAGGGGGTTAAGTCCCCAGTTCAAGGTACAGCTCCGTATGATGAGAGCAACGGAATTTCAAGAGTTGGTGGATGCAGCCATCACTCTAGAAGATGATTTCAAGCAATTGCAGGAAGAGAAGAGGAAAAAGGCCAAGTTTGAGCCTAAGAGGTTTGTTAGTAACAAGCCTAATACCAGCTTGAGTTTCAAGCCACGGTACAACAACAACAACAACAACAACAACAATCAGAGGAGGAACCAAGGATATCAGTCTGCAAACCAGATTATATGCCACTCCTGTGGATTCAAAGGACATGTCGCGAAAGATTGTAAGAAGCCAAAGATTATATGCTTTGGTTGTCGTCAGGAGGGGCACATGCTGAAGGATTGCCCCAAGAAGAATAGTGGAGGAGGTCAGTCAGGAGGAGGAGGAAACCGAGGAGGAAACACCGGAGGCAACTGGAAGAATAAGAAGCCCTTCGGCAAGCTGAACTGTACCAGTCTGGAGGAGGTGGTCAACTCTGACCAGGCGGTGATAGGTACGCTCCAGATACTCACTCATCCTGGCAAAGTACTTTTTGATACTGGTGCAACTACATCATTCATTTCTCAACAATTCATCATCAAACATGGGATTAGTTGCACTAAGTTAGATACACCCATAACCATACTTTCTGCGGGGGGAACGATAGTAGTAACCCATGCCAAACAAAAACAAGTCATTATGATCAATAAGTGCGCGTTTGACGCGGACCTGTTCATTTTACCGATGAAGGACATTGATGTCATTCTTGGTATGAACTGGTTAGAAGCTAACGGAGCATTGATCGATCAGTAAACAAGACGGTATCATTGAAAAGCCCCGATGGAAGTAGAATGATCTACCAAGGCGACAAACATACACAGATTGAAGTTGAGTTACAGCTTAACAGCATGAAGGAGGTGAAGTTAGAAGATATACCTGTAGTAAATGAATTCCAGGATGTGTTTCCTGCGGAATTACCTGGTATGCCACCAGATAGGGAGATAGAATTCACTATCGACCTAATTCCAGGAACAGCTCCGATTGCCAAAGCACCATATAAGATGGGGCCTAAGGAGTTGAAAGAACTTAAGGAGCAACTGGATGACTTGGAACAAAAGGGATTCATTCAAGAGAGTGTTTCACCATGGGGATCACCTGTGATCTTCGTGGATAAAAGAGATGGAGGAAGAAGGATGTGCGGAGACTACAGGAATCTGAACAACGTCACAATCAAGAACAAGTATCCACTTCCAAGAATACAAGATCTATTTGATCAAGTGAGAGGCGCGGGAGTCTTTTCCAAGATTGATCTAAGATCGGGTTATCACCAGATAAAGATCAAGAAGGAGGACGTTCCGAAAACTGCCTTTGTCTCAAGGTATGGACACCATGAATACCTTGTAGTACCTTTTGGATTGACCAATGCCCCAGCAATATTCATGAATCTCATGAATAAGATTTTCATGCCATATCTAGACAAGTTTGTCATCGTATTTATCGATGATATCTTGATATATTCCAAGAACAAGGCTGAACATGCTGAACATTTGAGGTTAGTGTTGCAAACACTAAGAGAACATCAACTTTACGCCAAACTTAGCAAGTGTGAATTTTGGCTAGATCAAGTGGAATTTCTTGGTCATGTCATTAGCAAAGATGGAATCGCTGTCAACCCGAGTAAGGTAGCAGCAGTTCTAGAATGGGAAGCACCCAAGACTGTCAAGGAAATCCGGGGATTCCTAGGAATGGCAGGATATTATCGGAGATTCATTGAAGGATTCTCTAAGATAGCAGGACCAATGACAAAGTTGCTAAGGAAGAACACACCATTCGTGTGGTCAGAGGAGTGCGAGAAGAGTTTTCAAACTCTGAAGGAGAAACTCACCACGGCACCGGTGTTAGCAGTTCCGGAAGTTGGCAAGGATTACACCGTGTACTGTGACGCATCCAAGCATGGATTGGGTTGCGTACTCATGCAAGATCGGAAAGTGATATCTTATGGATCGAGGCAACTCAGACCTCATGAAGTGAACTATCCAACACATGACTTGGAATTAGCAGCGGTCGTATTTGCACTCAAAACTTGGAGACATTTTCTCTATGGAGCTAAGTGTGAGCTCTATACAGATCATAAAAGCCTCAAATATTTCTTCACTCAGAAGGAACTCAACATGAGACAGAAAAGATGGCTAGAATTGATCAAGGATTATGATCTGACAATCAATTACACACCAGGGAAGGCTAATGTTGTAGCAGATGCCCTGAGTAGGAAAAGCACCGGAGGAGTGGAACAAGAAATATCACCGGAGTTGAGGAAGGAAATAAGTCAAGCCCAAATACAACTTTGGGAGAAGGAAGCCCATGAAGGATTATCGGCATTGCAAGTAGTCGATGAACTTAATGTTAACTTGAAGAATGAGATAATGATGGGTCAGTTGGACGATCCATTCATTGTAGAAGAGATGAGAAGAATAGATGAGGGAAGACCATCAGAATTTCACCGCGGAGAATCTGGATCATTATGGTTTCAGAAAAGAATTTGCGTTCCGGATATTGCTGAAATTAAGGAAGTAATACTCCGGGAAGCTCATCAAACCCCATATTCCATACATCCGGGAAGTACAAAGATGTACATGGACCTAAAGGAACTATTCTGGTGGAATAACATGAAAAGGGAGATAGCACAATATGTGGCAGAATGCCATACATGCCAGCGAGTGAAGGCTGAACACCAGAGTCCGGCAGGGAAGTTACAACCTTTACCTATTCCAGAGTGGAAATGGGAGGAAATAGGGATGGATTTCATCACCGGACTACCCATGACCAATAAAAAGAAGGACATGATATGGGTAATCGTGGACCGGTTGACGAAAAGTGCACACTTCTTAGCGGTAAACCAGCAAGATAAAGGAGAGAAACTTATCGATCTTTACATTAAAGAGATCGTGAGTAAGCATGGAGTGCCAAAGAAGATAGTATCGGATCGAGGATCCGTGTTCACATCAGCATTCTGGAAGCAACTTCACGAAGCTTTAGGATCCAAATTGGATTATAGTACCGCTTATCATCCTCAGACCGGTGGACAAACCGAGAGAACCAACCAGATTCTAGAAGATATGCTTAGGGCTTGTGCCCTAGACTTCGGAGGATCATGGGAAGAACACTTACCACTAGCAGAGTTTTCATACAACAATAGTTATCAAAGCAGCATCAAGATGGCACCATTTGAAGCTCTGTATGGAAGGAAGTGTAGATCACCAATATGTTGGTATGAAGCCGGAGCAAGCAAAGAGTTCAACCCTGATTATGTCAAGGAAAAACAACAAATCATTGACATTATCAGAGACAGGCTCAAGATAGCTCAAAGTCGGCAAAAGAGTTACGCCGATCAGAAGAGAAGGACATGGGAGCCACAAGTTGGAGACATGGTTTATCTTAAGGTAAGCCCGATGAAAGGACTCGTAGGTTTGGAGTAAAAGGGAAACTCAGTCCTAGATATATAGGACCTTTCAAGATACTAAGTCAGAACAGAGGTTTAGCCTTTGAGTTGGATTTACCGGGAAGGCTAGCTCAAGTTCACAACGTGTTCCATGTGTCACAACTGCGGAAATGTTTGAAGACCCCAGATGAACCAATATCACATGATGAGCTCGAGTTACAACCAGACTTAACATATATCGAGAAGCCAGCCAAGATTCTCGAGGAGAGCTGGAAACAACTCAGAAACAAGGCGATCAAGTATTGCAAGATACAATGGAAGCATCATCCCGAGAGGGAAGCCACCTGGGAAAAAGAGGAAGACCTAAGGAAAACATACCCCGAGCTGTTCAGGTATTACAACCACAACTTCGGGACGAAGTTTTCTTTAAGGGGGAAAGGCTGTAATGTCCCAGGTTTAGAGACGATCGAGGGGTAGATTTTAGAAAGGGATGTGCATTGCATAGTAAATTCTGGGGAAATTTCGCGCTTTTAAACAAAAACTGCATCGAAGGGGGACAAGTTTCTCTCTCGACACCTTACAGGGTTAGGGTTTCGAGAGTGCGACAAACTTGCATCTCACTTCACTAGTTTAGGGTTTTGAGAAGAGAGGGGAGAGTTTGCATGATTGGATTCTAAATGAAGTGACATGGTTGAATACAAACCAATGTTGAATTTGAATTTCAAATTCAAACATTAAATAATTACCTAAATAACTCAATTGAGGAAATTCATTAAGTAAACAATCAATAATAAACAAGATGAATAATTATAATAAAGTAAAGCTCATTAGAGAAAACTTTGAGCTTTATTGATCATCACACAATATACATTGTCATTACAATATTCATAAGAGAAAATAACATGAATTACAACACATTACAAGAATTGTTGAAATTGAAAAATACAAGAAAATGAAAAGAAAAATACAAGTAAGGACCTAGTCTAAATTCTACAAGATCATCTTCACTTGATCTTGGATTTGATGAACTCACTGTCCAATGTGATCAATTGATAATTCCTGTACATAAACACAACAAATAGAAGTTATGCCAAGTGGCATAGCCACTTGGCAGGTTAAAAAGAAATGGAAAATTATGGATATGGATCAGCTCTGCCGAGCTGATCATCTCCAAACCAAGTTCAGAGTATCGTGTGCACACACACACAGCCACCACACTGCTCACCGGGCAGTGTGCATGCTCAACAAAGACACACAATGTGAGAGTCACCAAAGTGACCAGGCCAAGCTGTCGACCAGAGAGAGCAAGAGGGCATCATATATAACCTTTTTGAGCCAAACCCTAGCTCATTCATCGGCAGGCATCTTTGTAAGTCATCAGCAAACAAGAACACTTAGAACAGGAAGAACACATAGCCAGAATTTCATCCAGGAACAGCTCAAGCAAAGAACTGTTTCCTGTTGAGAAGTAAACCATGGAGTAGATCAAGCACAAGCCACAAGGAGGAGCAGGGCAAGCCAAGAAAGCATCACAGAAGCAAAACCTCTACACCAACACACCATTTTCTAGGAGCTGGAGTGAGGTATAAACAGATCAACCTGAGCAAAACCAAGTTTTGCTCATAAATAAGCATACAATGCATCACAGGAACACAGAAGGGTAGAATACCCAGATTGTATCATCATCTGGCTACCAAGTCAGTTGGTGCAAGCAAAAATGGGTGAAGCCAATAGGAAATCACCAAGGGAACACTGGCTATACCAAAACAAAGGCATAACCAAGGCAATCCAAAGAAGGAAATGATCCTATCCATTCAACCAAAGCCACTTAGCACCTAAAACCTAGCACACCATCAGATAGATAGACAATATGTGTCTATTCTTGTTTGTCAACATCAAAGATCACTGGAAATCCAACAAGGAATTACCCAGTGATGCATTCACTAAGCCATAGCAAGCCAACAAGGGTGGGAGCTACCTAAACAGCAATGAATTGATGTCAAGGTCACCTCGACCACTGAACCAGCCCAAATTAATAAGCCATGCACAGTTATCATCACCCAGATGGGTTCAAAAGGAGGGCTAGGGTACCCAACCAAGTGGTGGCATCCATCTAGCCCTGCCAAACTCAATGAAATGATCATTACTGCAAGCAGTTCACATCACTTATCCATTTTAGTAAGATTCAGGCAAATACAGATAAGTGAACTAAGCAAATAAATCAAAACACCAGAGCTTTGCAGTGATCCAATGGATCACTGCAAGCAACAGCAGTTGCTTAAGTCAGCAATAGTACACACCAGGCTAAGCCTGTATGAAGCACAAACAGCACTGGTGAGCACCAGTGAATCACAGAGAGAAGCACACACTTGCTCACAAGCAAGTAATGCTCAATTGATCATCAAAGCATCACTTGCTCTTGCTACAGATCACTATAGCCAAGCATAGTATCATCACAAGGCCCAGACAGTTAAGCTAACCATATAATTGAACAATTGCATCACAGATAAGTGAATAGAGCATATCAATTGTATCCAGAAGCACTCCATCAAGGGATGGAGTTGATAATGCAACAGTTAGGCTCAACCGAGCATATCCATGAACTAGAGCACAAATAATAGCACATCATAAGCATTGGCACTTGCCAATAGCAAGGATCATCACAGAATGATCAAGCCAAGAGCAATTCATGGCATTCACAGGAAAGGAATATTATACAGAGAATCAGCAGGAGCTACTAAATTACACAGAGCACCACAGCATGCTCATGAGCAATAGTTCATGAGTTGCAACAGCAAGCAATTGAGCAAGAACAGCACAGCACAACAAACTGGAACCATGACAGATGCACAGCAGCAGCAGCAGCGGCACAGCAACATAGCACAGCAGCATACGCGTAAGCTAGCAAGGCGCAGCAGCTAGCACAGCACATCGGCACAGCGTGCATCCCCACAGGGAGAAGCAGGCCAGTGGCCAAGCTAGACGAAGGGAAGGGGAAGCAGTAGAACAAGTAGCAGAGAAGGACGGAGGAGATGAGCACTTACTGGTGAGCGGAGAGAAGATCGACCATGGCGGCACGGCGGCACACGCCTGGCGAACGGCGGCGCCAGGCCAAGCCTAGCCAGGCACTACTCGCCGCAACGCCAGCATCACCACGGCGAGGCACACGGCCTCGACACCAGGAGCGTCGGCGGCGACGAACTCGCCGCAGCACACCACGGTAGACGAGCAGAGGCGAAGGGGACGCGTCGAGGAAGCGACGAAACACAGATCGACGCGGTGGATCTGAATCGCCGTCGAGTGGCAGTTCAGATGCGCCACATCTCGCCGGCGGCGATGGCCGGAATCGGCCGGAGAAAATCGGCGAAGGCGGCGGCGACACGGGTGTCACCAGAGCTCAGAGGGTTAGGGTTAGCGCGTGCGCGAGAGGAAGGGGACGGGTGCGTCCGACCGAGCCGGACGAGCGGCCCTGGTTAGGGTTAACCCACTGGGCCACCCTGACAGGTGGGCCCAGGGGCAAAAAAGGACCTTTTACAATTTAATAAAAATGTGAAACTTTGAAATTCAATAGAAAATTATTAAAAGCTCTTAAAAATAACTTAAAAATATGAAAAATGATCAGCATAAAATTATCTATTTAAATAAAATATCAAAGAGAAATTTGAAAGACAATTAAGAATAAGTCCTATTCTGATGATTTAAATAATCATTTAAATCACACACCTAATTTTCTATAAATGAAATTAAGTCCATTAAGGTATTTGGACTTTAAAAACACCTTGACAACATTTCAAGGTTGTATTTTACTTGGAATGAAGTATCCTCAAATTATTCTTAGTATTAACCTCTTACATGAAATAATAACGACATCGGAAGGGGGAACAAACCCTAAAAATAGAATCATGCATAATTGCTTCTTTAACCATTGCCCTTATCGGACAATGATGCTATTTTTTAGAGGCAGAGGACAAGGGTCAGTCCACACCTTCCAACTGCAAAAACTTGCAGTGTTCAGGCAAGTTCATCACTTGCTCATGTCATTTGAGTATTTCTATCAAATTACTTGCAAAGTATTATGGTTATCACTATTGCATAAAAACCAAAACCACTATTTTCATAACTATGAATATGACTATGTGGTGGGCAATGGAACCATGGATTGTGTTGATATGGTGGAGGTTCCATTGCAAAGGTTAATATCCATCTAGGATTAAACAACAAATGTCGCCAGTGATTCTTGTGCCGTAATACCCGTGTTAACCATAAGATCTGGAGTGGGACGGAGTAGTCAAAAATGTTTCCACCTCTCGTACATCAACGGATGCGCTTACCGTAGACACTTGACCCAGGTTGGGCAAGCGGTGGGGTGGGGATCCCATTCTAATTCCCCACGGTAAGTGGTCTATGATGGGTTGCAGCTACCGGCGAAGGAGTTTGGTTAACGAGTCCCAAACTGTTGTCGTGGTCGGGGTCCATCCTTAATTGGTATAAGAGGACCGACGAGGACCCAGGGTCGGGGTATGCAACAAAGGGTGGGTGTGCGAGGTAGCGGAGGAACATGATTGGCTAGACCTTATACCGGGCCTCACACCGAAGGAAGTGTGGACGGGAAAGCTGCCCGGTTGGCACCAAGGTTAAGATCTCTTATGGGTAAAGCAACACACCTCTGCAGAGTGTAAAGAACTGTGACCTGTCACTCCCTGTTCCGGGATAAGGAACTGCGAACGCGGCCGGAAAGGAGCTCCATGAAGTTCTAGTAAACCGGTGAAGGCTGACGGACATAGCTCTTTGAAATAAAAGCAATCTATTGAAGAAATGTTTATCAAAACTTGCATTGGTATTAGACTTTCTGGTCTAATATCGTAGTTAGTGCATTAAACACCTCTTATCTATAATGAACTTGTTGAGTACGCTCGTACTCATACCACTCTTAAATCCCATGCTTAGATTGTCTGAACCGTCTGGAGGAGGACTACGACAACAATGAAGGAGCCGAGATTATCGGCTATGATGAACCTGACCTCTCAGGAGGAGTTGAAGGCGTAGACTACATCATCGTCTACGGATCCGGGGAGGCTTCCGGAGGAGAACAAGCCTAGAGATATCCGATAGTAGTAGTAACCGAGCAGCCCGAACTCTTAGTATTTAGCTGCTCGAGGTAATAAATGTTTAGCTTAATGAGACACTTATATTGTAAGTTAAGTTGGGTTCGCCTCGAACCCAGGAGTATTCCTCTTAGGACCCAAGAGGAGCTCCGAGACGACATGTGTGTATTAATTGTAATAATATGTGAATGAGGTATGGACCTTGCTATGTTCTGTTGTACTACTCTGAGGGATGTAATATTTGCGGAATGGTACTTCGTGAATGTTATATCAACGACTGGCATACTACAACATGCAGTGGTATGCAGGGTCACCACAGAGCGGCTCCCATTTTATTTTATTTTTGGGTGGCACTCCTTCCAACCTTTCTTTCACAAACCATGCCTAACCGAATCCTCGGGTGCCTGCCAACAATCTCATACCATGAAGGAGTGCCTTTTTATTTTAGTTTTATTATGATGACACTCCTCCCCACCTTTGCTTTCTCAAGCCATGGCTAACCGAATCCTTCGGGTGCCGTCCAACAATCACATACCATGGAGGAGTGTCTATTTTTGTTAATTAATTTGGGACTGGGAATCCCATTGCCAGCTCTTTTTGCAAAATTATTGGATAAGCGGATGAAGCCACTAGTCCATTGGTGAAAGTTGCCCAACAAGATTGAAAGATAAACACCACATACTTCCTCATGAGCTATAAAACATTGACACAAATTGAGAAGCATTTTGAATTGTTTAAAGGTAGCACTCAAGCAATTTACTTTGGAATGGCGGAGAAATACCATGTAGTAGGTAGGTATGGTGGACACAAATGGCATAGTTTTTGGCTCAAGTATTTTGGATGCATGAGAAGTATTCCCTCTCGATACAAGGCTTAGGCTCGCAAGGCTATTTGAAGCAAACACAAGTATGAACCGGTACAGCAAAACTTACATAAGAACATATTGCAAGCATTATAATACTCTACACTGTCTTCCTTGTTGCTCAAACACTTTTACCAGAAAATATCTAGACCTTAAGAGAGACCAATCATGCAAACCAATTTTAACAAGCTCTACAGTAGTTCTCCACTAATAGGTTTAAACTACATGAAAAAAAAACTTAATCATGATCTAATTGAGAGCTCAAAACAATTGCCAAGTGTCAAATTATCCAAGACATTATGAGGCATTTTCTGTTTCCAACCAAACAATAATAAGTGCTGTAGCTTCCAACTTTGATCATTGAACATTAAAAGTAAAACGAAGAACAAGTGTTCATATGAAAAAGCGGAGCGTGTCTCTCTCCCAAACAAGGATTGCTAGGATCCGAATTTATTTAAACACAAACAAAACAAAAATAAACACACAGACGCTCCAAGTAAAGCACATATGATGTGACCGAATAAAAATATAGTTTCAATAGAAGAAACCTGATAAGTTGATGAAGAAGGGGATGCCTTGGGCATCCCCAAGCTTAGACGCTTGAGTCTTCTTGAAATATGCAGGGATGAACCACGGGGGCATCCCCAAGCTTAGACTTTTCACTCTTCTTGATCATATATCATCCTCCTCTCTTGACCCTTGAAAACTTCCTTCACACCAAACTTCTCATAAACTTCATTAGAGGGGTTAGTACTCAAAAAATTTGAATCCACCTTGGTCCTGTAGTGACACATTGCAAGAACTCAATAAAACATTAGCTACAGCTCTCCACATGTAGAAATCCTTGCTTAAAGTCCACAAGAGACAATGCAAAAAACAAAGACAGAATCTGCCAAAACAGAACAGCCAGTAAAGACGAATTTTAAAGAAATACTTCCGTTGCTCAAATCAGAAAACTCAAAACTAATGAAAGTTGCATACATATCTGAGGAACACGCACGTAAATTGGCATATTTTTCTGAGTTACCTACAGAGAAAACAGCCCAGATTCGTGACAGATAGAAATCTGTTTCTGCGCAGAAATCCAAATCTAGTATCAACCTTCGATTAGAGGCTTCACTTGGCACAACAAAACACAAAACTAAGATAAGGAGAGGTTGCTACAGTAGTAAATAACTTCCAAGACACAAATATAAAACAAAGTACTGTAGCAAAATAACACATGGGTTATCTCCCAAGAAGTTGCTTTCTTTATAGCCATTAAGATGGGCTTAGCAGTTTTAAGGATGCACTCGCAAGAAATAGTGTTTGAAGCAAAAGAGAGCATCAAGAGGCAAATTCAAAACACATTTAAGCCTAACATGCTTCCTATGCAAAGGAATCTTGTACACAAATAAATTCATGAATAGCAAAGTGACAAGCATAAGAAGATAAAACAAGCGTAACTTCAAAATTTTAAGCATATAGAGAGGTGTTTTAGTACCATGCAAATTTCTACAACCATATTTTCCTCTCTCATAATAATTTTCAGTAGCTTCGTGAACAAACTCAACAATATAACTATCACATGCAGCATGCTTTTCATGATTTCCAAACACATAATTTTTATCAAACTCAAAAATAGTGGGATCCAAACTTTCAAACTCACTTTTATCAATAATATAACAAGGTGATCGATCAATCTCAAGAGATATGGGACTCATAGAATAAGTCAAGAACTCTCCAATCCCATTTTCATTAGTAGTACAATTAATAGTATCAAGTAACATAGGACCATCATCTAAAGATTTATCATAAACATTTGCTAAGCAAAATTCTTTAGTACCATGCATTTCGACATCAGGCACAAACAAAGCATTATCATAAGATTTATCAAAGTAGCATGGATTATCATAAATAACAGTAGCATAATTATTCTCACAAGTATTACTCATAGGTACTATTTCAAGAGAATCCACAGGAACATAACATTCAACCTCTTTCGGTAAGCATGGAGGACAATCAAATAGTGTAAGAGATAAAGAGTTACTCTCATTAGAAGGTTGGCATGGGTAGCTAATCCATTCTTCCTCCTTTTGTTCATCGCTCTCCTCTTCTTTTTCATCCAATGAGCTTTCAGGTCCATCAATTTCCTCCTCTTTTTCATCCAATGAGCTTTCAGGTTCATCAATTTCTTCTTCCACAGGTTCCTGCAAATTGTGAGTGCATTCTTGTGCATTAATGAGTCTCTCTTTATAATCAATGATATAAGGATTATCACTGAAGCATTCTATGCAACAATTAAGGATAGAAGAGACATAATCTTTAAGGTCCTTGCAAACAACACAAGTTTCATAATTCTCAACCATGAAGGATTCGATCTCAGAAGCTCCCATAAATACGACAAATTGTTCTACCTCTTCGAACCCATAATGAATATAGCAATTCCGATTATAGTTCTTAATTCAAAATTCCTCACTAAAGCCACATTGAAATTTAAGATGTTTAGTATCCTGTTGAGAGCAACAGTTTATATCATGGCGTTTAAGCAAGATTTTAGCAATTGTATTCACTTTTTCTATCATAGCACTCATTACTTCACCAGCTCTTGATTTTCTATAATTATTATAACATTCTATGAGCTCCAAGTAGGTTGTTGGTTCTCCCATAACAGCAGTTTTTAATTTTTAGATTTTTCAAATTTTTATGGATTTTTGGGTATATGAGAAAAATAAAACAAGACAAAAACAAACTAAGCAAAATAATACTAGACAGAGATAAACTAAGCACAAATAAACTAGGAAAAAGTAAACTAAGCAAAACAAAATAAAACAAAATAAAAACAGAGAGAGAGGTAGAGTGTACTCCCCAGGTGAACTTATGAGTAGAGCTATGCCTCCCCGGCAACGGCGCTTTAAAATGTCTTGATAACCCACAAGTATAGGGGATCGCAGCAGTCTTCGAGGGAAGTAAAACCCAAATTTATTGATTCGACACAAGGGGAGGTAAAGAATACTTATAAGCCTTAACAACTGAGTTGTCAATTCAGCTGCACCTGGAAAAGCACTAGTAACATGGGTGATGTAAAAGTAGCAGTAATATGAGAGCAGTAGTAAAAGTAACACAGTAGCAGTAATAGCAATATGAGAGCAATGGCACCAGAAAATAGTTGATACTACTTCCAATGACATGTAGAACAAGTATATAATGATGAGAGATGGACCGGGGTTCCCAGCGATCTACACTAGTGGTAACTCTCCAATAACAAGTGACAAGTGTTGGGTGAACAAATTACAGTTGGGCAATTGATAGGAATCAAAGCATTAAGAAAGAACATCAAGATTTTTAATTATGTAGGCATGTTTTCCGTATATATTCGTACGTGCTCACAATGAGAAACTTGTACAACATTTTTTGTCCTACCAGCCGGTGGCAGCTGGGCCTCTAAGGAATCTACTGGATATTAAGGTACTCCTTTTAATAGAGTACCGGAGCAAAGCATTAACACTCCGTGAAAACATGTGTCCCTCACATCACCGCCATCCCCCCGGTTGTCCCGATTCTTGTCACTTCGGGGCCTTTGGTTCCGGACAGCGACATGTGCATACAACTTGTAGATACAATCTAAGCAACAATATAGAGCTCAAATCTAAGATCATCCCACTCGGGCCCTAGTGACAAGCATTAAGCATAACAAGATTGCAGCAACAATAACTTCACAAACTTTATAGATAGACTAATCATAATGTATCATCCATCGGATCCCAACAAACACAACACCGATTACATCAGATGGATCTCAATCATGTAAGGCAGCTCATGAGATCATTGTATTGAAGTACATGGAGGAGAGAATACCAACTAGCTACTGCTAGAACCCGTAGTCCATGGGGGAACTACTCACGGAGCATGATGGAGGCGGTGGCGTTGATGGAGATGGCTTCCGGGGGCACTTCCCCGTCCCGGCAGGGTGCCGGAACAGAGACTTCTGTCCCCCGAATTGGAGTTTCGCGATGGCGGCGGCGCCCCTGGAGTCTTTCTGGAGTTTCGTCAAATTGGTACTGCGTTTTTAGGTCGAAAGGGATTATATAGGCGAAGAGGCGGCGCAGGAGGGTCGACAGGGTGGCCTCCTCATAGGGGGGCGCGACCTGGGGCTGGCCCACACGGCCCACCCTCCTGGTGGCCCCTGGCTCTCCTCCGACTCTTCTTCGGTGTTCTGGATGCTTCCGGGAAAAATAGGATGTTTGGCGTTGATTTCGTCCAATTCCGAGAATATTGCCCGAACAGCCTTTCTGGAACCAAAAACAGCAGAAAACAGGAGCTGGCACTTCGGCATCTTGTTAATAGGTTAGTTCCGGAAAACGCATGAAATCATCATAAAGTGCAAGCAAAACATGTAAGTATTGTCATAAAACAAGCATGGAACATCAGAAATTATGGATACGTTGGAGACGTATCACCCCCTCCTTGGTCGCCGCCAGGTGGTGTGGGGCCACCTCGACTCTTCTTCGTTTCCTCTTCTGATTTCTGGAAGGCTCCGTGGAAAATAAGACCCTGGGCTTTTGTTTCGTCCAATTCCGAGAATATTTCCTATGTAAGATTTCTGAAACCAAAAACAACAGAAAATAGGAACTGGCGCTTCGGCATCTCGTTAATAGGTTAGTGCCAGAAAATGCATAATAATGATATAAAGTGTATATAAAATATGTGAGTATTGTCATAAAACCAGCATGGAACATAAGAAATTATAGATACGTTTGAGACGTATCAAGCATCCCCAAGCTTAGTTCCTACTCGCCCTCGAGTAGGTAAACGATAACAAGGATAATTTCTGAAGTGACATGCTACTATCATAATCTTGATCAATACTATTGTAAAGCATATGAGATGAATGAAGTGATTCAAAGCAATGGTAAAGACAATGACTAAACAACTGAATCATATAGCAAAGACTTTTCATGAATAGTACTTTCAAGACAAGCATCAATAAGTCTTGCATAGGAGTTAACTCATAAAGCAATAATTTCTTAATAGAAGGTTTTGAAGCAATTACAAAGGAAGATATAAGTTTCAGCAGTTGCTTTCAACTTCAACATGTATATCTCATGGATAATTTGTCAACACAAAGTAATATGATGAGTGCAAATAAGCAAGTATGTAGGAATCAATGCACACAGTTGACACAAGTGTTTGCTTCTAAGATAGAAAGAAGTAGGTAGACTGACTCAACATAAAGTAAAAGAAAGGCCCTTCGCACAGGGAAGCAGGGATTACTCTTTGTGCTAGAGCTTTTTTTTTATTTGGAAAACATGGAAACAATTTTGTCTACGGTAGTAATAATTCATAAGTGTTATGCATAAAACATCCTATAAGTTGCAAGCCTCATGCATCGAATACCAATAGTGATCGTACCTTGTCCTAATTAGCTCGGATATCCATGGATTATCATTGCATTACATATGTTTCAACCGAGTGTCAGAAAGGGGTACCTCTATGCCGCCTGTACAAAGGTCCAAGGAGATAGATCGCATTTGATTTCTCGTTTTTGATAGATCTCAACTCGAGGACATCCATACCGGGACAACATAGAAAATAGATAATGGACTCCTCTTTAATGCTTAAGCATTCAACAACAGATAATATTCTCATAAGAGATTGAGGATTAATGTCCAAACTGAAACTTCCACCATGATACATGCCTTTGGTTAGCGGCCCAATGTTCTTCTCTAACAATATGCATACTCAAACCATTTAATCATGATAAATCACCCTTACTTCAGACAAGACGAACATGCACAGAAACTCACATGATATTCAACAAAAGTGTGATAGTTGATGGCGTCCCCAGAAACATGGTTACCACTCAACAAGCAACTTATAAGAAATAAGATACATAAGCTACATATTCTTTACCACAATAGTTTTTAAGGCTATTTTCCCATGAGCTATATATTGCAAAGACAAGTTATGAAATTTTTAAAGGTAGCACGCAAGAAATTTACTTGGAATGGCAGAGAAATACCACATAGTAGGTAGTTATGGTGGACACAAATGGCATAGGTTTTGGCTCAAGGTTTTGGATGCACGAGAAGCATTCCCTCTCAGTACAAGGCTTTGGCTAGCAAGGTTGTTTGAAGCAAACACAAGTATGAACCGGTACATCAAAACTTACATAAGAACATATTGCAAGCATTATAAGACTCTACACTGTCTTCCTTGTTGTTCAAACACTTCTACAAGAAAATATCTAGACTTTTAGAGAGACCCATCATGCAAACCAAATTTCAACAAGCTCTATGGTAGTTCTCCACTAATAGGTTCAAACTACATGATGCAAGAGCTTAAACATGATCTATTTGAGAGCTCAAAACAATTGCCAAGTATCAAATTATTCAAGATAATATACCAATTACCACATGAAGCATTTTCTGTTTCCAACCCAATACCAATTACCACATGAAGCTAAGAACACCAGTGTTCATATGAACAAGCGGAGCGTGTCTCTCTCCCACACAAGGAATGCTAGGATCCGATTTTATTCAAACACAAACAAAAATAAAAACATACAGACGCTCCAAGTAAAGCACATAAGATGTGACGGAATAAAAATATAGTTTCACTAGAGGAGACCTGATAAGTTGTCGATGAAGAAGGGGATGCCTTGGGCATCCCCAAGCATAGATGCTTGAGTCTTCTTGAAATATGCAAGGATGAACCACGGGGGCATCCCCAAGCTTAGACTTTTCACTCTTCTTGATCATATTATATCATCCTCCTCTCTTGACACTTGAAAACTTCCTCCACACCAAACTCAAAACAATCTCATTAGAGGGTTAGTGCATAATCAAAAATTCACATGTTCAGAGGTGACACAATCATTCCTAACACTTCTGGACATTACCCAAAGCTACTGAAAGTTAATGGAACAAAGAAATTCATTCAACACAGTAAAAGAGGCAATGTGAAATAAAAGGCAGAATCTATCAAAACAGAACAACCCGTAAAGATGAATTTTTTTCGAGGCACTTAACATTCTCAGATGAATAAGCTCAAATTGAATGAAAGTTGCATACATATCTGAGGATTACTCATGATTTTTCGTAGATTTTTTTGAGTTACCTACAGAGAGATCTACTCAAATTCGTGACAGCTAGAAATCTATTTCTGCGCAGAAATCCAAATCTAGTATCAACCTTACTATCAAAGACTTTACTTGGCACAAAAATGCAATAAAATAAAGATAAGGAGAGGTAACTACAGTAGTAACTACTTCCAAGACACAAATATAAAACAAAAATTGCAGATGTAAAATAATGGGTTGTCTCCCATAAGCGCTTTTCTTTAACGCCTTTCAGCTAGACGCAGAAAGTGTAAATCAAGTATTATCAAGAGATGAAGCATCAACATCATAATTTGTTCTAATGATAGAATTAAAAGGCAACTTCATTCTCTTTCCAGGGAAGTGTTCCATACCTTTCTTAAGAGGGAATTGATACTTAATATTCCCTTCCTTCATATCAATAATAGCACCAACAGTTCGAAGAAAGGTCTTCCCAAAATAATAGGACAAGATGCATTGCATTCAATATCCAAGACAACAAAATCAACGGGGACAAGGTTATTCTTAACCTTAATGTTAACATTATCAATCCTCCCCAACGGTTTCTTTATAGAATTATCAGCAAGATTAACATCCAACTAACAATTTTTCAATGGTGGCAAGTCAAACATATCATAAAGTTTCTTAGGCATAACAGAAATACTTGCACCAAGATCACATAAAGCATTACACTCAAAATCATTGACCTTCATCATAATGATGGGCTCCCAACCATCTTCCAACTTCCTAGGAATAGAAGTTTCAAGTTTTAGTTTCTCTTCTCTAGCTTTTATGAGAGCATTTGTAATATGTTTTGTAAAGGCCAAATTTATAGCACTAGCATTAGGACTTCTAGCAAGTTTTTGTAAGAACTTAATAACTTTAGACATATGACAATTATTAAAATCTAAACCATTATGATCTAAAGCAATGGGATCATTGACCCCAATATTTTGAATTTTTTTAGCACTTTTATCACAAGCAGTTTCAGTAGTTTCAAGCAGTTTTGCACGCTTTGTATTAGGAGTAGAAACATTGCCAACACCAATTATTTTACCATTGATAGTAGGAGGTTTAGCAACATGTGAAGCATCAACATTACTAGTGGTGGTAATAATCCAAACTTTAGCCACATTATTCTCTTTAGCAAGTTTTTCTTCTCTTTCCCACCTAGCATGCAATTCAGCCATCAATCTAATATTTTCATTAATTCGAACTTGTATAGCGTTTGCTGTAGTAAATGACTTAATATCTTTAGTTTCATTAGGCATAACTTCCAATTTTAAAAGATCAACATCAGCAGCAAGACTATCAACCTTAGAAGCAAGAACATCAATTTTACCAAGCTTTTCTTCAACAGATTTATTAAAAGCAGTTTGTGTACTAATAAATTCTTTAAGCATGGCTTCAAGACCAGAGGGTACACTCCTACTATTTTTTTAAGAATTACCATAAGAATTACCATAACCATTACCATTATTAGAAGGATATGGCCTATAGTTGTTACCAAAATTATTCCTATAAGCATTGTTGTTGAAATTACTATTTTTAATGAAGTTCACATCAACATGCTCTTCTTGAGCAACCAATGAAGCTAAAGGAACATTATTAGGATCAACATTAGATCTACCATTAACAAGCATAGACATAATAACATCAATCTTATCACTCAAGGAGGAGGTTTCTTCAACAGAATTTACCTTCTTACCTTGTGGAGTCCTTTCAGTGTGCCATTCAGAGTAGTTGATCATCATATCATCAAGAAGCTTTGTTGTGGCACCCAAGGTGATGGACATAAAAGTACCTCCAGCAGCTGAATCCAATAGGTTCCTCGAAGAAAAATTTAATCCTGCATAAAAGGTTTGGATGATCATCCAAGTAGTTAGTCCATGGGTAGGGCAATTCTTTACCAAAGATTTCATTATTTTCCATGCTTGGGCAACATGTTCATTATCCAATTGCTTAAATTCATTATGCTACTTCTCAAAGATATAATTTTAGCAGGAGGATAATATCTACCAATAAAAGCATCTTTACATTTAGTCCATGAATCAATACTATTTTTAGGCAAAGATAGCAACCAATCTTTAGCTCTTCCTCTTAAGGAGAAAGGAAACAATTTCAGTTTTATAATGTCCCCATCTACATCCTTATACTTTTGCATTTCACAAAGTTCAATAAAATTATTAAGATGGGCAGCAGCATCATCAGTACTAACACCAGAAAATTGCTCTCTCATAACAAGATTTAGTAAAGCAGGTTTAATTTCATAAAATTCTGTTGTAGCAGCAGGTGGAGCAATAGGTGTGCATATGAAATCATTATTATTTGTGCTAGTGAAATCACACAACTTAGTGTTCTCAGGAGTACTCATTTTAACAATAATAAAAATAAGTAAAGCAAACTAAATTAAGTAAAGTAAAACAAGTAACTATTTTTTTGTGTTTTTGATATAAAGAAAGCAAACAAAACAGAAAATAAAATAAAGTAAAGCAAGACAATAAACAAAGTAAAGAGATTGGATGTGGGAGACTCCCCTTGCAGCGTGTCTTGATCTCCCCGGCAACGGCGCCAGAAATTTAGCTTGATGACGCGTGAAGCACACGTTCGTTGGGAACCCCAAGTGGAAGGTGTGATGCGTACAGCAGCAAGTTTCCCTCAGTAAGAAACCAAAGTTATCTAATCAGTAGGAGATGAAGGCCACGTGAAGGTTGTTGGTCAAGGAGTGTAGTGCGGCGCAACACCAGGGATTCCGGCGCCAACGTGGAACCTGCACAACATAATCAAAATAATTTTCCCCAACTTAACAACGATGTTGTCAATCTCACCGGCTTGCTGTAAACAAAGGATTAAACGTATGGTGTGGAGAATGATGTTTGTTTGCAAAGAACAGCAGAGAACAATGATTGTAGTAGATTGTATTCAGATGTAAAAGAATGGACCGGGGTCCACAGTTCACTAGTGGTGTCTCTCCAATAAGAAATAGCATGTTGGGTGAACAAATTACAGTTGGGCAATTGACAAATAGAGAGGGCATAACAATGCACATACATATCATGATGACTAATATGAGATTTAATTACGGCATTACGACAAAGAACATAGACCGCTATCCAGCATGCATCTATGCCTAAAAAGTCCACCTTCGGGTTAGCATCCGCACCCCTTTCAGTATTCAGTTGCAAACAACAGACAATTGCATTAAGTACTGTGCGTAATGTAAACAATACAAATATCCTTAGACAAAGCATTGTTGTTTTATCCCTAGTGGCAACAGCACATCCATAACCTTAGAACTTTCCGTCATTGTCCCAGATTCAATGGAGGCATGAACCCACTATCGAGCATAAATACTCCCTCTTGGAGTCACAAGTATCAACTTGGCCAGAGCCTCTACTAGCAACGGAGAGCATGCAAGATCATAAACAACACATATATGATAGATCAATAATCAACTTGACATAGTATTCCATATTCATCGGATCCCAACAAACACAACATGTAGCATTACAAATAGACGATCTTGATCATGATAGGCAGCTCACAAGATCTAAACATGATAGCACAAGAGGAGAAGACAACCATCTACCTACTGCTATGGACCCATAGTCCAAGGATGAACTACTCACACATCAGTCCGGAGGCGATCATGGTGATGTAGAGTCCTCCGGGTGATGAATCCCCTCTCCGGCAGGGTGCCGGAGGCGATCTCCTGAATCCCCCGAGATGTGATTGGCGGCGGCGGCGTCTCTGGAACTTTTCTCATATCGTGGCTCTCGGTAATAGGGTTTTTGCGACGGAGAGAATAAATAGGCGAAGGGGCAGAGTCGGGAGAGGCTCGAGGGGCCCACACCCTAGGGCGGCGCGCCCCCCTCCTTGGCCGCGCCGCCAGGTGGTGTGGGGCCACCTCGGCTCTTCTTCGTTTCCTCTTCGGACTTCTGGAAGGCTCCGTGGAAAATAAGACCCTGGGCTTTTGTTTTGTCCAATTCCGAGAATATTTCCTGTGTAAGATTTCTGAAACCAAAAGCAGCAGAAAACATGAACTGGCGCTTAGTGCCGGAAAATGCATAATAATGATATAAAGTGTATATAAAACATGTAAGTATTGTCATAAAACTAGCATGGAACATAAGAAATTATAGATACGTTTGAGACGTATCAGGCCTTTGTTTTCTGATTTGATACGTGATGATTGGTTGGGGGCTGGCCACAATGCACCTTGTCAGAGTACTTCACTAAAAAAATGCTAAACCCAGAGTTCTAAAAAGTACACGCAATTGAGAGTTCGAAAATAAGCACACAATCAAGATTTTTCCTGTACTCCCTCCGTTCACTTTTCTAAAGCCGGGAACAATTTTCCGACAGCAATTAAAACAGCGTAAAAGTACTCTTGCCCCCGATCGATCCAACTACAACATCGCTGGTCCTACCGATTCAAAATTCAAAAACTTCGGTATCACTTCCTCCGTCGCCTCCGTCTTCTCCGCTTATACCTGCCTCGACCAATTCAGAAGTACTATTTTTCCTTTCCAAAACTAGAAGATAATGGCCATGTACAATTCTAAGTTTCCATCATTTTTGGTGTTGTTCGATCGTTCCTGGTAGTACACTATTGCTAGCCTTCACACGAACACGTTGAGAGGAGACATCATAGCGCCCATGGGGCACCTTGACAACACGAATAGTCTAAATCGATGAGATAACCCGTAAGTGAGATATTGATATACCATTAAAAATGAGTTTACGGAAATTGAACACGATATGTATAAATTGTTGGTTAGTTTTTGGATGCACTTTAAATGTAAAACATCGTATATACATGTATATTAATTCTTCATACCATGTTTGTGTTATGGGCCCTGTGTTTTAATTTTGCCCCGGGCCCTCGAAATCTCAGGATCAGCCCTGGATGCATCACGTGCGATTCATTTTGGACAAAGCATGTTTATGAGAATAAACAAACAAAATGTGATGTAAAAACAAACGTGAGTGAGGCATCATGAGACATAGTTCATAGTATTTGGTTATAGGCCGGAAGGGTCCAATCAAACATGGCGGTTACCCTAGCTACCTATTATAAATGATCACTAACTTAACACATTACAAGTTAATATTAAATACTCATGGCACACACTACCTAATTAATTACTATTAATCTACATTTAGTGGTAGTGAGTACGTGCTCATTGCACTCACTACATAGTGAACGGGCGATGACGATAACATTGGCGAGTGCAGCTGCGCCCTTCCCAAAGCTTGATGCTCCGTCTTCTAAGGCCTTGCGCCTTGCCGCACTGGCTTCCCTAATGCGCCGAATCTCGTTGAACTTTTCGACGGGAAACTCCAGACAGCGCAATGCACAGATTGGTCCGTGCAGAGAGGGTTGTTGCGGCTTCTTGGCTCGCTGCTGCTGTTTGAGGACATACTCCAACGACTGCTCCACCATCATATGCTCCTGGATTAGCTCCTCCATGAACTCAAGGTCATCCGCCGCTTCTTGGTTTGGTGGCGATGGAGAACTCATGGAGGACCAGCTAGAGAGGGTGGAGGAGGAGCCGCCGTCGTAGTTTCGCGATGACGGAGAACTAGGAGGAGGAGGCACATGCTCAACAATCGGAAGCGTTGGTTGCGCTGTAGGGTACTGCGGGACGCACGAAATGTGAGCGGTCTGCTTACTGCGAACCATATGAAATCTACTATGGTTATTCGGAGGTTAGCTCGATGCCAAGAGGGGTCGCCGCGGCACACAACTTCATATAGAGGACGGATGCTCTGCCTCATCGGCATTGAATGGTACTGTGGAGTGGCCACAAGGATACATGCGTCCAAAACAAGCCCAGATGAAAACTTTGCAGGAACTGGCTAGACAAGACTGTAGTTTTTCCGCTTCTTTGAGATATTTCGAAATATCAATTCAGCGGAAAATGGTAAAATCGATGGAATATCTCACAAAAAAATTAGATTAAAAACTATTTCCTACTATTACACACAATTTATATATACCATGTCGTGTGTGTTAGAGATGAGAAAAAGAGACGGATCGAAATAAGAAAACATCGCAAAAAGTTTGCACACGATTGTCCTGTGTTCCTGATCGTATGCGTTAACCTCGTTTGCACTGACAATTATTTTTGGTGAAACCATGTGTGATAGTTTCGTTACGGCTCAGTAGCAACTTCCATGTGCTTTATGGCCGTGCATCGGACTTTTTAGACTACAAGCACACGATTCGTGTTTTCCGGCGTTAACGTTGTTACTCACCACACACGGAAAGGGCACGTCGAGTTGTGCATCAAGTGCATCTTTTGGGGTCTAGTCCATCTTCGTATTCGTCGCTCTGGTTATAGGTTTGATTCTTTCGATCAATGGTTATCATCATTGACGATGTTTGCTTCGTTGGGGCGCATATTTTTTGAGGTCTTAGATGATATTATTCATATGTTTAATATAACAAGTTCTACTTTAGCAAGCAATTGCGACACCACGTCTTCAACTAGCTTTAGTGTTTGTAGTTGTCGCTAGGTGTACCAAAGATTTATTGGAATTTCTTTACTATTATATTGGAGTTGGTCGTAGGTCATACAACGCGTTTGGTGAAGGAGATTCAGAGCATCTAGACCGTTCAATCTAATCTCATGCCTCGGCTTCGTCCGATCTTTTTCAAGTCACCCCTCCACATTCTTTTGTTGCGCTACTTATATGTATCAAATTGGAATCAATAGAAATTAATTAGGAAATCATTCCTTACCGCATATCTACACTAATTGAAAAGAACAAACATAGTAATTTTATTATTTTTGGTGTTTTTTTATTTGAACGGATGGAGTAATAATGAGTTCTCGAAAAAAAAACGGCTTCAAAGTATAAAGACGAGGGGAGAGAATGAGAATGAGAGAAGTCGCCGCAAGGGATAGTCAAGTCAAGCCGATCAGGCGAGATACACAACAGTCGCCGGCGGGGGACAGGAAAGGAGGATCCGGCCGGGTACGGCATGGATGACTTCTACGTCACCATCCCATACGGCCATACGGCCTGGTTGTCCTCGGCGGCGGCATCGCCGGCTACGTGAAGCGGGGGAGCGCGGCGTCGCTGGCCGCCGGTGCAGGATTCGGGGGCGCGCTCCTCCTCGCCGGCGCGCTCAGCATCTGGGCCTTCGCGCGCCACTCTAGCTCCCTCTTCGCAACCGTCCTCCAGACCGGTCTGTTACTGCTACTACTAATTCCTCTCACTCATCCCCTCTTCATTTTCGTCGTCCTGGTACGGGGGTTAGCAGCTGATAGCCTGATACTCGTTACATAGTTGGATTGGTTCTGTTGAGTAATAACACTGGAAACTAGGGAGTAGATAAATCTGATATTTAGGGTAGAGAAGGGGCGCGACGCATCCTGCATTTACGTTTGCATCGGCTCTAAATGTAGACGATGCAAATTTTCAGATGCAGTATCCTAGGACGTGTTTTAATCTTCAGTTAAGAATTTAATCAATTGGATAGGGAGGGACCAGAGGCTAAATGTTTAAGATTCCGTATGCTGGAACTCCCCCAATTTACATGAATAAGGCAAAAATTCTTAGATGGGCAAGCAATATGGTTGCAATGTATTGGGCCCAACTTGCATACATCACCATGATTGAAAAACATTTCGGAGAATACTTAGACCACTATTTCTGGAAAGTTAAATGGTGGTGGACCATTTAATTCCTGAAAGTTAATCCGGCTGAAAGTTTTGTGCTCTTCTAATGTTCCTTTTGGTAGTGTCTTACATTTGCCTATGTTCTCACATGGATTCTTCGTGGATCATATTGTGATGCTCCAGTTGCCCAGGTTGCATCCTCTCCTGTGTGTGAATCCATAGAATGAAAAAGGAAAACAAAAACTTAATGCAAAACTTGTCTTCGGAACGAAGACTGCCACTTTTGCCAGCATGGCTCTACAATTTAGGCCCTGTTCGATGGCTATATTGTTGTTCCAATAGAAGATATCTTACTAGTGAATGCTCTAGACCATCTATTTTCTCTGTGTAGTCAAATTTATCTTATAAATTTATTGTTCAACAGTTTGTGCTGCAGCATTAACAATAGTTATGGGAATAAGATACATGAAAACAAGAAAGGTAATGCCAGCTGGAATAGTTGCTATAATCAGGTTCGTCCCAAAGTCCCTCTTTATCTCATGTGCATGTTCTCTATAAGTAGTCTGGATGATGCAATACTATTTATTGTGTTAGGTGACTGGAACATTAAATTGGTTTACAGAATGTTTTGGTTTCTGTATACTTGAACTTATATAGCCTAACTTGTACTTACTGAAACCCAAAATATTTGTTATCTAACCAGTTCTATTCGTTTTATATTTCATTCAACACCTACAGTCCTAATCCCAACTCCATCATTCCACTAAGCCTAACTTTAGTTGTCCTTATCTCATCTTGACAAAGAGACCAAGCCTGTTTGAAGATAATGTTTCCTTACTTCATTTAGGTGCTCTGGAGTATTAGAAATGCCAAGCTCTTCTTATTTGAATCCAATGAGTGTTATGATAAAATCATAAAATAACAGGCTTTTAAATTTAGCTTTGTATTGTTATGTTCCAATTTGTTTCTTCTGGAGCCTTTTGTCCTCACATTCCTCTGTGCCTTTCAAAGCATAGTAGCCACAGCTGTAATCATTCAAAGAGTGCTCTTATGTACCATGTGTCTAAATCACATGAGTTAGTTCAACTTTTGTTCTAAAAATGCATTCTTCCCTTGTAAATCTAGAGGCCACAAGGGACCTTGACATTTCTGTACAGGAGTACGTATGTCACTCATAACAGGCGCATGCCATTCATAACAGAATTTCCCTGCTTCCTTCAGTGGTTATAAATTGCGATTTCATGCCATCACAACAAGGTCTCGGAAAAACAATAGTGGCTATTAGAATCACTACCTGTCTTGGAAGATATCTTGCATGAATTTGTTTTATGTCAATTAAACGCTATCTCTGTAGAGCAGAAGTGATCATGCTTTACAAAGCGTGAAGTCAAACTTGTTTGTCAATGTTTACTAGTTAGTGAAAGAATATTTAGGTTGGTTAGGTGAAAACCATATCACTAAATTTTCATGAAAAATACTTTCATAGTATGAAAAATTCTTATATGCATTTTCTTACATAGTTATACAAAAAGTAATGGTCAAAATTGCATATATACCGTGAAAAAAAAGTATTTAGCACTATGTAAGAAAATGCATATAAGAATTGTTTTGGAATTTGGAAGGATGGCATTATTAAATTAACATACTTGGTCTAAAACAAAAATGCTTCCAAAGCAAAAGCATACATTTGGTAAGGCTAAGCTTATAAATTGAATTTAGCACTATCATAACATTAAATATGGGTAAATGATCATAACATCCTTTGTGAGAAATGTGCAAAAAGTTATACAAATCCATGAAACCTTATAGGATTCGACATGGGCAACACTGAATGGTAAAATTTCGCCTATATCACCCATATTTAAAAGAAAATTCATACAAGTTTTAAACCCGACTAAATATCACCCTGACAATGACTGCAAAAATAAAAACCTACAACCTATTAGATATAGCTCTGCTAGGGGCTTATTTGGTGGCACAGAGCTATTGCAGATGCACATTTCGTGCTCTTAAGCACACATACTCCCATGAGAAAAAAAATTCAGTGGACCGTTTGCAAATTTCAACAAACAATCTGCGTTGCACTGTCGGAATACTGTATGCAAATCCTTTTTTTTTTGGGAAAAAATGTTCATTTGTTCTGTAAAATAATTAGGTCTATGTGTATTTTTTATTTAAAGAACACAATAGACATAACCTTTCCATATAGTGTTCATATATCTATTTCTTACATGCACATATTGGTTGGGAGCAAAACAAAATAAGATCTGATTTATTCCATTTCTAGACGTTTTCTGTTGCATTTTGGCCTCTGGTACAAGCTAGAATATTTCATGTATTGTTATTAACATACTGATGTAGCCCCGGTCACCGACGTCGCTACACCAAGACCATCAAGTGCAGCCCCGCCTATCGTCGACGCTACGCCATGGCCAAAGAGTCCCCCAAGTGGACCTTCAACCCTAACCCACGCTACACGCGTCAAGGTGAACTCCTTCCTCTCGATACTCGACCTCGTAGATACCTTGAATGGAATGCTACCTCATGTCGGCATGTTATATGTCATTAGGTACAAGAGTCATCGAGGACCGGAGAGGAGGAACACCCATGGTGCAAGGAAGCGAGGGAAGGGAAGAGGAGCCATTCATCATGGTGCAAGGAAGAAGGAAGAAGAAGAAGAAGGAAGGAAGAATGAAGGAAGAAGGAAGGAAGAGGAAGAAGAAGCGGGAGGAGGGAGGCCGGCCGGTCACAGGCCCGGTTGACCGGCCCCCTGACCGGCCCACCCGGTTGACCGGCCCCCTGACCGGCCTGGCCGGTTTTCGACCGGAACGACGACCGGTGCCATCCGGACGCAATCCCGGGGCTCCCGAAGCCTCGCCCGGTCACCGCCCGGTCCAGAATCCGGTTGTGAACCGGATGGGCCGGTCCCAGGCCCGGTCAGACCGGCCCTGTGACCGGATTCGTCGGGTTTGACCCACCAACTTGTACCTTTTCGACCCATGCTGCCTTGTATGCCTATATAAGCCCCCAGGTCGCCCCCTTACCTCTTTAGACAAGATGATAGCTTAAACATGAAGATGAGCTTTGTCTCCCTAGGGTTTCATCCCCTTTGTATCAAGGCAACCCATGTTGGATGATTGGATTTGGTGTGTGAGATTCTAGTGTTACCCACTCTCTCTCCCACTCCTAGATTCATCTCCCTCACCAATCTCTCCGCTCGGAATTCTACCGCGTGTCTCTTCCGGGTTGATTCTATTGGCGTGGTCCATCGAGCCACGGGGTAAGTATCGATTGTATCGGGTTGGTGTGCGTGCGTGAGTTCATCGTGTTCTTCGTGTTCATCGTGTTCTTCGCGCTCTCCCTCTCTCCCTCCTTGGATTTCGGGTCAACCGCGAGATCGGGCCACACACGGGGTCTTAGACCTCATCATATGGTATCAGCAGCCTTTGGTTTCCGCGGATTTGACCCCCCACCCATCCAATTTCGTCTCTAAAATTTTTCCCCAAAAAATCCCCAAAAATAGCCCTAATTTGCCTCTTGACCGATCTGCGATTTCGTTGCGTTTTGAGTGGTTTTGGTCCATGGATTTGGTGTTGGAGTGCTTGATCTACTATCTCCCCAACTTTTAGCCCCCAATTCCATCGTTTCCCCTCCGATTTGGTCGTTTTGGCTTGGTTTTCGTGAAGAACAGGAGAGAGAAACTGCGTCCCGGTTGAGATTCCGGTCAACCGGGCTGCAGACCGGCCGGGCCAGCCCAGAACCCGGTCGACCGGCCGTGTGACCGGCCAGGCCGGTCCCAGGTCCGGCCCAACCGGCCCCTGGACCGGGCGCCACCCTTCCACCTCCACCGCCAACCACCGCCACTCCTCTCCTCCGCCGGCAAGCACCGCCATCATCCCCAACCACCGGCAAACACCACCGCGGCCCCAACAAACACCGCCGCATCCGCAAGAGCATCGACACCACCACCACCGGCATACCACCGCCACCACCGCCAAGCTACTTTGACCGTTTTCTTCCGCTAACTTGTGTTTGCTTGTTCCGGTTTGAGTGCCTTGTTTGTGAAACTAACCCGCAGCTCCGAAGCAAGCGACGACATCCTCGGCACCCCGGACTTGCAAACATACTCTTGACATCACCGCCTTCATCGCAAGTTGTGTGTTCCGACACCGCCTAACATCTAGGTATAACTTGCACCCCACCTTGTAACCCCTCTTCTTTTGCGATCTATCCTATCGAGCATTGCTTATCTAGTGTTGCGAGACATTGCACGTGGCCCCGATTGTGAGGTGTGTGTGTAGTGTGGAGTCAAGCTTCTAAGCAAAACTCGTGTGGCAAGATAGCAAGAGTGAGCTAACGCTAACATAGAGCGTGAAAAAGAAAGAAAAGCACAAAAAGAGTGCAAGTAGCACCATACACCCATACATACAAAAGTGTGAAAGTGCCACCATAGATACAAAAGAGTGCAAGTGTCACTGTGTACAAAAGAGTGTCATAAGCTTTTAAGCAAAAGAGAGATAAGAGAAGAGAGGCCACGTGTGAATCTTGTTGTCTCTTCCTTTGCAACCGAAGCTTTGATCTCTTCTTGTGTTAGTGTGACACCGAGCACCCTTGCTTAAGGGCTTCTTACACTTTTCCGCTCATTCCTTGGTCGCACTAACCCCGTTCATCTCGTGTGTGCGTTCCACATCTTTTCCGTGTTTATAGTGATCATCGCTTTGACATTTGAATTTTTGGATTTCCACCACTCTTGACAATACACTTGATTTCGGATTTCGTCTTTTGGCTTTCCACCACACTCACCTACCACCATATTTGCTAGCTTTTGCGTGTGTCTTTGTGTGAGTGCCCGATACAATTGTTCTAACTCTCGGTTTGTTGGATCACCCCAATCTTGTCATACCACGGTAAGATTGCGAGGTAGTGTTCTTCCACTAACATACACCATATACATACCATCGTGCTAACATGGATAGCGAAGATGAGGATACGGAGGAGTACACGGAGCACTTCGAGGAGGATACCTCTTCAAGCACCGCGGATGTGGAGGAACATGTGGAGCTCGACACCGACTATGGCTCCGCGAGCATCACCGACATGACCGACATCGAGGAGCTCTACATCGATAATGGCTCCTCAAGCATGGACGACATGGTGGAGCACCACCTTGAGGACGACATCGACGAGCTCTACATCGACAATGGCTCGTCAAGCATGGACGACATGGTGGAGCAACGCCACGCCTATGACATCGACACCATGGCGGAACCTCACCTAGTCTCCACAAGGAGCAACGACGATGCTCCCAAGTACCACCACTTGGCCATTGGAGCTACATATGAAGATAGAGGACCTCCACGATGGCACCATCATATGGATCATCAAGAGCGTCCCCAACATGATCGCCATCGACACACTTCTTCGAGCTCCACAAGGCACCACCATGAGAGTGCCCATGCACAAGATCGTCGACCTCGAGTACGCCATATGGAGCATCAAGAGCGTCCCCATCATGAGCGTCATCGACACTCTTCTCCAAGCTCCACAAGGCGCCACAAGCAACATGCCAAGTCGCATGAGCCATCATCTAGGCTTGGCAAGGACCGTCATCGACATACGTCACCACATGAGCTTCGCCGCCACAAGCCACTTCATGATCGCCATCGACCAACATCTTCCACGAGTCTTCGACGACACCACTCAAGCCATGGTGATGATGCACGAAGACGAGAGCCTCGACATGAAGGCGACAAACACCATGATAGGGTGTCCACCACTACAAGGACGGCAAGTGCACATCGCGCATACCTTCCTCATGAGGCGACTTCTACCTCTTGCGCCACCACCACAATGGCCCCTACCTCATCACATGCCTATGGACTCCGGTGCTACAAGTGCAAGCAACAAGGCCACCCTCCACGGGAATGTCCCAATCTCCTATGTGAGGTGTGCAAGGCCAAGGGTCATGTGGCATGGCAATGCACAACGCCAAGCGCCAAGAAGCTCTACTTCGACGAGCTCAATGCACAAGTCTCCAAGATGCCTATCGCGCCCACACTTCAAGATGAAGATCAACAAGGTCAACTCAAGGTTGATGTGGATCCGAGCCTAGCTCTCTACTACACCACGATGCCACCGCTTGAGGATGACTTGGGAGGCGATGGAGTTGAGCATGGTGACCATGGGATTCTCCCTTCACCTATGGAGGCGCATGGAGTTGAGATGGTTGAGCATGGGAATTTCCCTTCAACCAAGGAGGCGCATGGAGATGAGAAAGTCGAGCCTACTCCCCTATGCTTCATTGATGAGTTGGTACCAATCCCATGTGAGAATGAGAGCCACTTAGCCCACTTGAGTGAGAATGATAGTGAGTTGAGTGACTTCCACCCCATATGTGAGTTTGAGTGCTTCCGTTTGGAGGACATGAGTGATACACAAAGTGAGTTGAGAGAGGTAGATGATAGGTCCATGGAGGACACCGCCTTTGCTAACACATTAACCTCTCCCTCGTTTGTGTCTTCTTATGTTGCACTAGGTTCCACGGAGGATGAGTTTCCGCTCATGGAGACGATGTACATGGTGCATGAAGATGATGATATCTCACCATGCTTCCTCCAAGATGGACAAGTCGACCACATGGATCCTCCTACTTCCACCACACCTACTTCACATGAGTCGGCCTACAAAGGTAACAACATAGGTGTTGGTGATGCCATGATCCCACTAGTGGACATGATGACTCATGAATGCATGCATGATCTTGATGACCCATTTGCTACGTCACATGCTACTTTCACTTTCCCATGTGATGCTTTGCTTGATAACATTGTTGATCATGTGGAATTGAGTGTTTGTGATACCATGACCATGCCATGCTATGAGAGCTTCAATTTTCCTACCATTGCTTGCAATATGTTACCTACTTGCTCTTTCACATGTATTGCTTGCAATGACAATGATGATATTAGCTTCCGCATGCTTTGCCCAAAATGTTTGCACTACTCCATGATCGTTGCATCCAAGATTGTGAACAATTCCCCTTTCTTATGCTTGGTATGCAAACATGCTTATTTCATTGTCCACGAGATGGCCCCCATAGCCTTCTCCATTTTTGATGATCATGAGTACCCACATACCACACATGCACCTTCAGGCCATTTGCACTATCGCCATGCATTTCATACTATCTTGCTTGACACTAATGGTGATGTGCACAAGTCTTGGAACATCATGATGGATGATGTGTTCCTTTACCATGCACACACGCTTTTTGTTTTCTCTTTTGTGTGTATAGGTACCCGAATGACTACCTCCACCGCTACGGAGCATGAGCTCACGAAACGCGCAATTGAGAGCTACCCCAACAAGGACCTAACCCGCGGGAATCACACCAAAGGGTATGTTCCCACAAGCCTTCGCCCTCGTGTGTTTCCGGCTTGCCTTGTCGAGTTTCCGGTTTGGTCCAACTCCTCGTCGCCTCTTTTGCTTCTTATGCAACATATCTTGACACATCTTGTTGGCACAATGATTGTTGTATGTTTTGATGCTTTCATCATACACTCCGAGAATCTCAAGGACCATGTCATACATGTGAGAGACACCTTATGCATCTTGTGCCACATGTCACACAAAAAGTTGCTCTTCTTTGGATTTCTCATTTCATCTTTGGCATTTGCAATGGACTCTTTCACACTTGAGGACACTCATACTCGGCTCAAGCCAACCATACTCTCCCAAGTTCGAAGTCTCCATCGCTTTGCCATTGCACATAACAATTTTGTCCCAAATTTTGCCGACGATACTTGCCTTTTGTTTGTTCCACTTGTTTGGGACAATGCTACACCACACATTTTTGACACCATACAACTCTTACATGCACAAATTTTTGCCCTTCCACATGTTGGATACACCCACACTCTTTTGGTTCCCATTTTTGCCAAATGCCTCTTGGAGCTTTCCCTTCGCAAGTGGTTTTTCTCCAAGTTCTTCTTCGACCGCGACTTTATCCCTCTACCACAACATGGGACACCCGTCATAGACTACCTCTTCGATGAGGAGGAACAAGAGTCGAGGACGACTCTTCCCCAAGGGGGGGGGGAGATGATGTAGCCCCGGTCACCGACGTCGCTACACCAAGACCATCAAGTGCAGCCCCGCCTATCGTCGACGCTACGCCATGGCCAAAGAGTCCCCCAAGTGGACCTTCAACCCTAACCCACGCTACACGCGTCAAGGTGAACTCCTTCCTCTCGATACTCGACCTCGTAGATACCTTGAATGGAATGCTACCTCATGTCGGCATGTTATATGTCATTAGGTACAAGAGTCATCGAGGACCGGAGAGGAGGAACACCCATGGTGCAAGGAAGCGAGGGAAGGGAAGAGGAGCCATTCATCATGGTGCAAGGAAGAAGGAAGAAGAAGAAGAAGGAAGGAAGAATGAAGGAAGAAGGAAGGAAGAGGAAGAAGAAGCGGGAGGAGGGAGGCCGGCCGGTCACAGGCCCGGTTGACCGGCCCCCTGACCGGCCCACCTGGTCACGGGCCCGGTTGACCGGCCCCCTGACCGGCCTGGCCGGTTTTCGACCGGAACGACGACCGGTGCCATCCGGACGCAATCCCGGGGCTCCCGAAGCCTCGCCCGGTCACCGCCCGGTCCAGAATCCGGTTGTGAACCGGATGGGCCGGTTCCAGGCCCGGTCAGACCGGCCCTGTGACCGGATTCGTCGGGTTTGACCCACCAACTTGTACCTTTTCGACCCATGCTGCCTTGTATGCCTATATAAGCCCCCAGGTCGCCCCCTTACCTCTTTAGACAAGATGATAGCTTAAACATGAAGATGAGCTTTGTCTCCCTAGGGTTTCATCCCCTTTGTATCAAGGCAACCCATGTTGGATGATTGGATTTGGTGTGTGAGATTCTAGTGTTACCCACTCTCTCTCCCACTCCTAGATTCATCTCCCTCACCAATCTCTCCGCTCGGAATTCTACCGCGTGTCTCTTCCGGGTTGATTCTATTGGCGTGGTCCATCGAGCCACGGGGTAAGTATCGATTGTATCGGGTTGGTGTGCGTGCGTGAGTTCATCGTGTTCTTCGTGTTCATCGTGTTCTTCGCGCTCTCCCTCTCTCCCTCCTTGGATTTCGGGTCAACCGCGAGATCGGGCCACACACGGGGTCTTAGACCTCATCACATACTTTCTTTTTGTACTGTTTTGCAGTGCACTTGCACTGATATTCTACGTTTATAAGATATCCAATGTAGGCAACGAGGTCTACTTCTCAGTGAGTGCTGAGTGAGCCTGTTGGATCTAGTATCTCTAGTTTTCCTGGTGTACATGCTGTCTATACAAAAACCAAATAATTGTGAAGCAACTCATCTATTTTGTTATGCCCATTGTATAATCGGGTGATAAATGTTTGATTACTTATCCAGTAACATTTATGTCTGGCAAAAATAGCCATGAAACAGAAGTACAGAACTCTACAATCGTGCGGTGTATGCTTTGTATATATTGCCTTCTTCTCCTGTCCCCAGCTACATTTCTTCTTTTTTTCGCGGGCACGCGAAAAGCGTGCTGAATCTTTATAGAGGGGAGCAACAACAATTACAAGAAACCAGAGGGGGATGCAAACATCTGCCCTTGGCCAACCCACGCACACACCCAGGACTCACGCCTACTCTCGCAGCATCACTCTCCGCTCTCCTCCCCTCGCAGCCCCCCAAAGGCTAAACTCCTCGAGGACTGTGTGGAAAGTTGTCTATCCAAGTTCCCAAATACCCGGGCGTTCCCTTGCTTCCAAAGCGTCCAGCCCCAGCTACATTTCCATTTATCCCTCCCATGCAATGCTGTAATGTGACTGGCCATTATACTTTATACTTAGATATCTGTGAAATTTGGTGGCGATCAAGGAGAGGATATGTGCTCGATTTTGATTGGCAGGCCATGCAGCGGCGATGGCATGGGATTCCTCACGAAAGTGTTCTCCTTGCAGCAGAGCTTCCATCTGAACTGCCTCACCAGGTGGTGCATCGTCACCAGCGTTTCGATCCTGGAAAACTCTATTCCAGGGCATATTCTAGGGCCACCGCCAAAGGCGACAAAGGAGCATGGTGGTGTCGTTGACACTGCTTTGTTCTCAAACCGGGATGGGTCAAACTTGGCCGGCTCGTGGAAGATACTTGCGTCCATGTGCGTCACGTTTGCCGTCCAAAACACCTAGTAAAATAATTATAAGCGTTAATTTGCAGCTGCCGGTTTCTCGACAAAGGTGAATCCTAGCTACGATTGAAGTTAATTGTCCAGGGAAGAAATAGCAAATAACCTGCCATCCTTTTGGGATGAAGTAGCCATCGAATTCGATGTCCTCGAGTGCTCTTCTGAAGTTGCCGAAGACCGGAGGGACGATGCGAAGTGTTTCTTGCGCGACTCGCCATGTGAACTTCATCTTCGTCAGGTCTTCCCAGGTCAGAGCCTCTCCTTCAGCCTTGTTCTTGACAATCTCTTCATGCTCTGTGCCACGAAAGATACAAGATGACCATGGCGTGGTGAGATCAATTCTTGTGAGTTGGTTTGGGTACACAAACATGTAAATACAGTGAACTGGTTACTTGCCTTGGACCATGGCAGCTAGAGTGACCGGATCGTTGGCGAGTTGGCGGACCATGAACGCCATAAGGATGGACGAGGTGTCGTGGCCAGCGATAAGGGCGACCATGGAGTTGTCCACAATCTCCTCATCGGTCAGCAACCGATCGCCATGGTCATCCGTCAGGCTGAGCAGGCAGGTGATGAGGTCGTTGTTGTTGGACGACGCCTTGCCGTGCTCCATCTGTCTAGCCTTCTTCTCCCGCGTGAGCCCCTCGAGCACCCGGCGAGCCATGCCGCTGGCCTTGAGGCTCCGGCTGAACGCCGTGAACGGCAGGTTCACCGGGATGGCCCACATTCCTTCGATCATGCGCACGAAGTCGCCGGCAAGGGCGTCCCGCGTGGCACCCCTCTCGAGGCCAAAGAGCAGCGCCGAGATGATGTCAAACGTCAGCCGCTTCATCAGCGGCAGCACCGTCACGGTCGCCCGTCCGGCCCAGTTCTCCTCGAGGTGGCGCCGCACCTCACCGTCGATCCTGCCCACGTACATCTTGAGCATGTCCGGCCTGAGGAACTCCAGCAGCGCGCCGCGGACGCGCCGGTGTTCGGCGCCGTGGAGGTACAGTATGCTCTTCTCCCCGAGTATCCGCTGGACGGACCGGGGCTGCTGCGTCGACAGCGCGCTGTTGAAGAACATGAACTTGTTGGCCGCCGGCCCCGCCAGGAGCACCGTCGGCGTGCCGAACAGCGACAGCTTTGACACCGGCCCGTACCTTTCGATCCTCTCCCGTATCCACCGGCTGCCACCGTCGCCGCGCATGGCTCGGAGTAGGGCGAGGCTCTGGCCGATCACCGGGAGGCCGAGGGAGCCCGGTGGCAGGTTGGCCGGACATGGTTTCTTGGCTCTGGTGAAGTGGTAGATGGCTATGGACGAGGCGGTGACGACGAGTGCCACGACTATGGGCAAATAATCCATTGGAGTGGGTGGAATTGCAAATCGCAGCATGAGCAGAGGTTCTTATGTACTGTCAAGCTAGGTTTAGTGGGATAGTTTAATTCCTCGATCCTGATTAGATAAACTTGAAAGGGAAATTGTCAAAACCAATTAAGAATCCTTCGCCGGAGATTCCAATGAAGAAAGAATATTTGCATCGTTAAGGAGTTTGCAAGCGCTGAGATTCCTCCTGGATAGAAGACAAAGGATTACATTGGTAGTCCTTTTGATATGCTTGCCCGTAAGTTTCACGTGTGTGGCAAACTGTCTCTCGTTGCCGTGCCCGTATTCCTGATGGCTGAATGGCTGATTGTGGGGAAACCTTACACACGAACTCCTATTCCCTATCGTGTTTTCGGCATTAACTAAATGGTTGGCGGCACTGGAGCCGACAGATACCAATGCAAAACCATTGTTTTCCGTTTCCTGTCTGGACATCTCACCTCGGAAATTTAGATCCTCGTTGGAGAACGGCAACCAATATGGTAGATGCTGCGTTGTCCTTTTCGCAGGTCTTCATCTTGAACAAATTCAGAATTCCGCAACACTCTCCCTGCCGATTGTCCTATTCCTGAGTCTTGAGCAGATAAAACTTCCTCTCCCTTCCAATTATCCAACGCAGCAATGGCTATCGCTGTCATCCTTACAGTGCTCTGGGCATATCCAACGCATCGTCAGCCGTCGGATTTTTAAATATATGATGGATGGCTATTTTGGAAAAAGAAAAACGCCACGTGGAAGTTGCCAGGGCCGCAACAGATTTTCCTCCTGGCAACTTGCCGAGCTAGCTAGAGGCACTTCCGCAAAAGCGAGCCAACGTGCCAGCGCTATGAAGGTCTATCAAAATTAAGCTAAAAATCATGTAACTGAGAGAAGGTTCTCACCTTAAAAAAAGAGAGAGAAGGTATCTCATATAAAGGAGAAAATATGTTTATCTTTCGTATGTATCTCTTAACTGTTATCTTGTAATCCAAATTCATGTAAAAGGGAGGGAGCAAGGCCCGTCGCCGGTACAGATCCCCATCACCGCCTACGACGGTAAGGGTTCATCACATTATAAGATAACCCACGATGTTTGTAAACATTTCTAATATAGAGAAATTTTGTTGGTTGGTTTCCGTGGTTTTTTTTTCTCTGTATTGGAGTGATTTCCATGTTAAATCTTTTTTGAAACCTTCTACTGTAGGGCAAAAAAACCCCACAACTCCCCACCTTTATTAAAGAAACAAGAAGTACAACTAAAAGACCTAAAAGAAAACTAGTAAACTAAAACAACATGAAAAAAGAGCAAAAATAAAACCCTGTACACATCATCAAGCAAGGAGCTTAATGAAGAGAAGCTATCCAAACTAAAAGTTTCTTCTTCCTGTCTGGCTTAAACCTATGTGCAAGCAGACAGATGTCATGAACAAAATTGCTCTTCCAGGTTGCAAATCTTGGCAGTACTTGATCAAACACTCTAGCATTCCGACTCTTCCAAATATGCCAGCAAGCAAGTGATGCCACTTCAGTGAAGAAGACATGACTGAAACTCCTTCTGGCAATCTCCGCGGACTGAACCATACTACAACCTGTACCCTAGTTGATTCGCAAATAGTTCCAAATTCGGCTGCTAAAGTTACAATTAAAAAAGAGATGATCTCTATCCTCTCTATCTCCAGTTGAACAAAGCACACAATCATAATTATCTGTGACATGCCAATGCCTGCGCTGCAACATGTCCTTAGTGTTCAGTCTATCACTTAACAGCAACCAAGCAAACACTTTGATTTTAATGGTGCACCTACTCTTCCAAATCCATAGATACTGTGGCTGCACCTGTATATGATCAAACAAAGAAAGATAATATTTGTGTGGTTTATAATGCCCATAAGCACATTTCCATTCATCACTCCCTTCCTGTAACAAATCCATCTCCCCCATCCATCCCTGCAGGATCAAAAATTCATCATATGCCTAGCTAGACAGAGGTAGGTGAAACTCTTCAGTTCTATCCAGTAACAAAACCATATCTCTGACCGAAATCTTTGCATCCTTGACAAATGAGAAAAGTTGAGGAAATCTCTGCTGCAAAGGTGTTCTTGAGTTACCAACGTCCCATTCATCAGCCCAAAAAAGAACTGCCTCTCCACTCCGAACATCAGGCTTGGCAACAACACGAAAATCATCCATTAATTTGGCAACATCTCTCCACCAATAAGACCCACATAGCTTAGCTGCATGAGGCACATCCAAAGAATAATAACTGTCCCAAATCAGTTTTACCCAGGGAATGTCCATCCTTTTGTTATAGAACTTGATAGGGCAAAGGTGTCCGATCTTTCGATGAGATGAAGATAGATCGATTTGTTGGTGGAGTTCGTGCTTGACGATATGACTACACGTGCAAAGCTCGTGCGCCAATGCAATCGCTAGGACAATCTCCGGGAGTTACTAATCTTGCGGGAGCACGATCAGCCTGACCAGAAGGTCTTAATTCCTAACTGAAATCGAGAACAAGTAAGAACTAAAGATGCAATCAGAATATTGCGAATAGAGATGAAAGCTTGATTGATAATGGTGGGATTCCGAATAGTCGGTCTTGTTCTGGGCGTTGGCCTCAAAAGAAGTACATGAAGTTGCAGCAATTGGCTAATTTTTAATCTAATCAAAATCCAAGTTCTAATGACGGCTACAGAGGGATATATGGGGGAAGTGAAGGGATTTTCGTCCAACCAGCTAGGGTTGGCCACAAACACACCTAAATGGGCCTTCCTCCACTTATATGACCTCTTAAAAACCCCTAAAATACCTAATCCGAAAATACATGGGCCCGGCCCATTAAATAAGGTGACGCAGCACCAAAAATAACTCTTTGGACGAATTTTATGATGGAGTAACTTGTATAATTCATCCAAACATCGTTGCTTCACTATGGTGGCTTCAATGTTCTGAAATCCTCGCTTGCAACGCCATCCTGAATCCTTGCAGGTCTGCTGCCATCTCCATGCACGTTCCTAATCCAATGCTTGGCGTTCATGCTAGATCCATTCCTAAATAATATAAATACATTTGATTTAGGAAGCATCATATTCTCATATATATTAGGAAGGATTCCTAGTAACGAAGGTACCTGAGATGTGGTTGTAGGAGTATTAGTTCTATCTATCATAGCAATATCCTCATCATCCTCCCCTACTTGAATTGAAGTCATCCTCGACGTAGTCTCATCTTTTTCACCAAGATATGTCTTCAAATCGGAGGTTGTGATGTCCTCATCATCCTCCCTTTCTTGAAAGAAAAGCCGTCCTCGGCGATGTTTATTCTGTAAACATGCTAACAAAAGAGACAAGGTATATGCATGGTATATGTATATGTCATCCGTTTTAACAACTCTCTCATGTTTCCCATTTAATTTTATACATATACAAGTATTGTAGTAGCGTAGAAGCTCAATAGTCCCCATTAAAAATTTATCACAACTCAGTTTGCAGATATAAGTGAAGCACATATTAACTCCTTTCAAATTATAATGCTCATCATTAAACCATCCCAAAGTTGGTAAACCAAAATGCAAGGTCTCAAATTTACTAGCCACGTCATGTTGAATTAAACAATTTTGCAGCAAGTTGTTTGACATAGAATGAATACCAACATTGGAGGTCATATCAAAATGAGAAATCATGTATACAAATTCAGTTTTATTGGAACTATAAGAATCATCACACATGATGCAAATCCTATCTACCATAAAAAACATTGGTGCTGACATACTCCCCAACCAAATTAAAAGTAACATCAGGGGCGTAGACACTCTTTAAACAGGGAAGTTCATCAATTTTATGTCTAGCATGTGACAAAGATATAGGTGGATCCATCACAACAGAAAACCAAGAATTAGCATGAGAAATCTTAGCCAACACTTCATTGTTCATAACCAATTTTATATGATCCATACTAGAGTCATCTTTCAAGGCACAAGGTGCATTATCAGGAGCAAGAATTTCAGTTTGTGCACTCATAGATATGAAAGAATTAACTTGTATAGTAGGTGTACTCAACATAGTTGGTATATCATTTACACAAGTTCCTAACACATGGTCATCATTGGAAACAAAATTCTCCGTTGGTACACTCATATCAATAGAGGAACGAAAAACATCACATGGTACACACAAATCTGTAGGTCTGTCATAACTAGAGTCAACCAAAAGATTGCTAGTCATATCAATGATAATTTGAGTGGGTGCACTCACATTCCAAGACAGATTAAAGTGATCAACTGGTACACCCAACCCAAAATCTCTCTTAGCATGTAACTCATTTAGGGCACTTGAATTGATAGATGCATGAATGTCCGCAAAAGAAACACCCAAAACATTTGGTATTGTAGCATGCAATTCAGTGGGTGTACTTAAATCAATAGAAGAATCCATTTCAGCATTAATAATTTCAGTGGACACGCACATCGTCAAAGAAGAATTGAAAACAGGACTAATTGCGCTCACAACAACATCAATCTCAGTGGTATGATCACATGGTACTTGCAAATCAGTAGTACTATCCTATAATATAGGCGGTGTGGCCAAATCATCAGTGAACTCAACACATGGTATATTAATATCAACATGGTATTTACCAATTTCAAGTTCATTAACAAAACTAGGAAGCATCTCCATTGTTTGATCAAAAGATTGTTTCAAAGCGACAACTCTATCCTCAATCAACTCAATAGACAAATCATCACATGACATATGTAGATCATCATGGAATTCATCAGTTACATGTGGAAGGACAAAATCAGTACCTTTATTTTTACCTTGTGACTCCAACGTAGAAGATGTTCGCAGCGACGTATCACAAGTCTATGGCTGGGTGACTCGCACAACAATATGCATGCGTGGAACGTTGGAAGAAACAACCGGTGCTAGTGTGCATGACTTGAAGGAGTTGGAATGGTCCAACGTTTTCTCCTGTATATGTTTCTCAAAAGCACAAGCTCGAACATATATACCAATAGTAGAACGAGGAATATAGTTAAACATAACCTTAATATCAGGGTTCAAGCCATTGAAAAACATGTTTCTAGTACTTTCCTCAAATTCCTTTATATCACAACGGTACATGTAAAATTTAAATTCCTGATAGTAAACATGCACGGTGTTACTACGTTGTTCTAACCATTTAAGTTTGCGTATCATTTCACGTTGATGAGAAAGAGGCACAAATCTATGTCGCAATGCAGATTTTAAATCTCCCCAAGTAGTAGGTTTATTATCAATATTTTCTTTATAAGTCATATCCCACCAAATGGAAGCAAAATCTGTAAAAACTCTAGCAGCAGTTCTTACTTTCTCATGTTCAGTAAGATCATGGCATCCAAAAATATGGTCGACTTCAAACTTCCAATCAAAATAAGAATCAGTATTATATCTACCCGCATATACTGGTAAAGAAATAACCTGATCATGATCTCCAATAAATGGTCGCACGTGCATCTCCATGTTCGTCATGGTCTTCGGGTCGACGGAGTGGTCCTCAATTCCTGGCATGGTTGGTACCCAAAATTCACAAGTGTATATGCCTAGAAGCTACACAAATATGGTGGTATCACGCACAATTCGTCAAGCAAAATACAAAGCTCTTACAAGTTCTTACCAAAAAAGAGGAAGGTGATATGGCAACCAACAAGGACCAACGTCTCCAAAGATTGCCAAAGCGATTACTAGGTGCCGACACAGTGCACGTGGAGAAATCTGTGGAGCTCTAGGAAGGCAAAGTATAATGATATGGTGGCACAATAATAAAATCAACGATGCAAATTGAATAAACACTCAACGACGGTACTGTGCTGGTCCTAGGCTAGATCGTATTAGAGACGCGAGCCTAAATCACCAGCGAGGTCACGACGCGGCACAAGATGCAAGAGGCAGCTAAACTGGCGCTGGAGGATAGAGGCACTTATGGTAAAGCGCCCAGTTTTTTTTTTGACTCAACCCTGGTGCTAGGGGGTAGAGGTCTCTATGGTCGGGCGACCATATTTTTTTTAGACTCAACTTGTTGCTAGACCCTAGAGGTCTCTATGGTAGGGCGCCCAGATTTTTTTTTTTGCGGAATCTACCTTGGCGTTAGACCATAGAGGTCTCTATGGTCGGGCGCCCAGTATATTTTTTTTACGAGGAATCTACCTTGGCGCTAGACCACAGAGGTCTCTATGGTCAGGCGCCTAGATTATTTTTAGCTAGACTGCTATCAGGATTCTGACGAAAAACGCGAAATTGACCAAGAAAACGGATCTAAAACCCGAAAAAACTCGAAATTGACCAAGATACTACGATGATGGGAAGAAAGGGGGCACAACACGGAGTTGATGGTAGATGTGGCGGAAGTGTATGGTGGTGGTGATATGGCGAGGACTTCAAAAGGAGATGGTGCGGCGGCAACGTGACTACTATGACCAGAACTCGAAACTCTAAGGACTCTACGCGCTAAGACCAGCACGCGACACGACGATTGCAGCTGAAGACTCAAAAAGCAAAAAACTGAAAAGATCATGCAATTGCTTGGCAGGGGCTATGGGATGGATGATCTAAACCTAATATAGTTTTGGATTTTTGTGGGTTTTAGGTATGAAGGCGATGCAATCTACACTAGGAAAACTGTAAAATGTCACCGAGCAACCTGAAATCTGATACCACTTGATAGGGCAAAGGTGTCCGATCTTTCGATGAGATGAAGATAGATCGATTTGTTGGTGGAGTTCGTGCTTGACGATCCGACTACACGTGCAAAGCTCGTGCGCCAATGCAATCGCTAGAACAATCTCCGGGAGTTACTGATCTTGCGAGAGCACGATCATCCTGACCAGAAGGTCTTAATTCCTACCTGAAATCGAGAACAAGTAAGAACTAAAGATGCAATCAGAATATTGCGAATAGAGATGAAAGCTTGATTGATAATGGTGGGATTCCGAATAGTCGGTCTTGTTCTGGGCGTTGGCCTCAAAAGAAGTACACGAAGTTGCAGCAATTGGCTAACTTTTAATCTAATCAAAATCCAAGTTCTAATGACGGCTACAGAGGGATATATATGGGGGAAGTGAAGGGATTTTCGTCCAACCAGCTAGGGTTGGCCAAAAACACCCCTAAATGGGCCTTCCTCCACTTATATGGCCTCTTAAAATCCCCTAAAATACCTAATCCGAAAATACATGGACCTGACCCATTAAATAAGGTGACGCAGCACCAAAAATAACTCTTTGGACGAATTTTATGATGGAGTAACTTGTATAATTCATCCAAGCATCGTTGCTTCACTATGGTGGTGTAACACCCCAAATTTTCAAAACAAAGAAAAAGTCAATTTCCCTTATTCCAAAATTTGGAGCCAACAAATAACTTGCCTTTTTGAAAATCTTTTCTATTAAGTGAATTAGGGAAGGATTGCTTTTGCCATGATTGTTTGTTTGAAGTATGGAACATGCTTCAAAACCCTAAACTCTACCCTTTTCAAAATCAAAGAGGAACCAGGAAAAGGAAATAAAATAAAAATAAAGTCTTATGTGAGCAAATGGCCATACTTGCAAATATTGGCCTATGTCATATTTACTTTACCTAAATGGTTTGAAACCATTACTAAACTCAACTAAACACTCAGTCAACCCAACACAATGACTTTTGGTCAAAGAAAAAGAAAAGAAAATAAAAAATGGAATTCATATATGAGCCTTAATAACATTTGAATCAAAGAAATGCAAAATAAATCAAAAGAAAAATCAAAACCAAGCCACATATGATAATGGTCATTTGTGACAATTATATCAGGGTACCTACTTTGAGCCCCTGTATTAAGCAATTTCTAAACTAAACTTTCTCAATTCTTTTCTCCTCATCCAAGAACTCATCAAGGTGATCACAATTGTAAGAGCAAAGTTTACACCCCAAGTTTTGTGTGTTTGATGACAACACTTGAGTAATCTCGCCGTGTGCCTTGAGTATCATTGTTAGATTTGCAAGTGCACGGTGACCTCGCTGGACACGTCAAGATCGGAAGACTGAAGCGTAGTTGATAGGTTTTCTGGTTTTATGTGTGTATCGCGAGGTGACATGGCTGGAGAGAAAAAGGGGAGAAAACCAGTTTTAGCCAGGCCGGTACTACCGGTACCTGTAGCGGTAGTACCGCTACCCCTATAGGTACCGCCCACGGTACCGCTCTGAGTTCTGCGCTGAAAGTGTCCCACAGTACGAGTTGCGGTACCCCTGCAGTACCTGGAGCGGTAGTACCGTTCACGAGCGGTAGTACCGCTCACGGTACCGCCCAGGTACCGTAAACTAGTTACGACAGTACCGCTCTGGTACCGCTCCGGTACCGCTTTGGATCCAGTAAGGTTTGGACCCCATTGCGGTACCTCGAGCGGTACCGCGAGCGGTAGTACCGCTCTGCGTCCACATGGACCAGATCTGGGGAATTCGAACTCAGAGCGGTAGTACCGCTTCCCAAAAGCGGTAGTACCGCTTAGGCAAAAACTGGGCATAACGGTTGGATTTGGAGGAGCCTATTTAAGGGCTCCTTCTTCCCCAACACGATTTTATCTCTTCCCTCTCTCTCTCTCCTCCATTGTTGCTGAGCTTAATTCTTGAGGATCTCCTTCACCATCCAACCAATCTTGCCCAAACTTTGAGGAGTGGTGGAGGAGACCCCGATCTATAGTTCTACCAAGAGAGATTTCACCAATACTAGCTATTCCTTAGTGGATCTTGGTGGTAGGGTTCCTTTGGTGGAGCATTGGAGAAGGGTTCCTATGGTGGAGCATTGGAGAAGGGTTCCTATGGTGGAGCATTGGAGATGTGCAGCTATGGAGGCTAGCTTGGTGATGTACTAGCTCCATAGGGTGTTGGGAGCATCCTTGTGTGTGGAGCTCGCCCCAACCTTGTGAAGGAATCACCACCTCGACCGGTGCCTTAGTGGAAGAGGGAGAGCACCTTCGTGGAGCTCTCTCGAGGAAGAAGGTGAGGCCTTCCTTCGTGGTGTGGCCGTCGAGTATCTTGTGTGAGACTAGCACCTCCTCAACGCAGACGTACTTCCTATTGTGGAAGGAACTGCGGGAAACAAACCTCGCCTCGTCTCCGCGCCCCCGGTTGCCTCGCTCCTTACTCTCGTTATCTTGTTGATTCCTTTACTTGTTGCTCTTGTCCTAGAATCATTGTAGGATCACCCCTATCGCTAAAGTTCTCACCTTTACCTTCCATTGCATATTTTTTTTGAAAAAGACTAAACCTTGCCGTAGCGCCATTCACCCCCCCTCTTGTTCGCTATGATCCATTCAAGTGGTATCAGAGCAAGGTTTTCTTGCTCGGGCTTTACCGCCTAAGAAATGGCCGAACAAGAGGCGGATAAGAATGGGTCACCTTCCCTTGTGCCACCCGCTCCATCATCTCCCATCGACTCCACAACGGCTACGTTGGATGACCTCAAGAAATTGGAGTCATCCATCGTTGCCCAAATGAAGGCGATGATGATGGAGTTGGTTGTACAAAAACCAAACCCCATCGCTAATCCTAATGCAAGTGCCAAGGATCCCCCACCAAAAGATAACCCCCTTCCTCTTGTTGATTTTGTCGCGCAAGCGACAAAAGATCCACAAAAGGAAGGGCTTGGGTAGACCGGCACTTCGACAAAAGGGAAGGATGATGAGACACCGGTTGCGGAACGTCTAGGGGGTTATCATGCGGTGCCACCACCAAATGATTACACCATAAACGTTCCAATACCTATGCCGCATATCTTGTCGCATGGTTCACCACCGTTACTTGAGTCAAACAACTTTGAGAATTGGCAATTCTTAATGCGTTCTCATGTGCGCAGCGCTTCTACCGAGCTTTGGCGTATCATCGAGGAGGGCTATTCACCACGAGATCCAAAGAGCTTGACAAGAAGAGATGTGGTGGATGACCAACTCAACGCCACCGCCATCAACATAATTCACATGGCCATCACGCCCAAGGACCGTGCTGATATCTGCTCGCTCAAGACCGCCAAGGAAGCATGGGATAAACTTGAGAAGCTTTTCCTCAGAAATGCAAGCATCCAAAGCTCTCGTTTTCATGAAGTGAACAACATGGCCGACAACTTCGTCATGATTGAAGGAGAGTCCCCTGAAGAAATGTATCGGCGCCTCATCGCTCTTGCCGTACAAATGCAAGATCTTGGAGCAACGTTTGTGGATGATCATTGGATCAAGCGCAAGTTCTACAACGCTCTCCTCCCTTATGAGGAAGTGAAGTTGACGGCCATCCGCCAAAACGCCTCCTTCCGTGCTATGACATCCGATGAAGTTCTTAGCGAAGTCATCGCTTTGGACATCTCCAAGAAGAATGCGGAGGATCTTGTTGCTCGCGCCCACAACTCCCGCAAGCCCAACCTTGCATTGAAGATGAAGGTACATGAAGCTAGTGAAAGCGATGAGGATCCCGTTGAGTGGGGACCGGATGATCTCAAGGCCAACTATCATGAGCACATGGCTCTCGCCGCCAAGAAATTTTGGGATGGAAACATGTCCCGAAGCACAAGACCAAGAGGATCACGTGATTCTCCAAGAAGTTTCTCCAAGAGCCCAAAGGAGGGGCAAAGGGAAAGAACATGCTACAATTGCGGCGACAAGAATCATTTTGTCGCGGATTGTATGTTTGAGAGAAGAGAAGATCATGGTGGAAGGCTTATCCGCAAGGAAAAGTTCAAGTCACTCCCCAAAGGATTCTCCAAGTTCTCCCCCAAGTCCGATGACGACAAGGTCTCCTACACCAAGAAGCCTAGAGCCTTCATCATTCGAGAAGAGTACTCCTCCGATGAGGATGAAGAACATGAGGACAAGCGCTCCAACAAGGAAGGAGAGGGAGTGGCCGCCATCGCCATTTCCACTCCCTCTATCTCCCTCTTCGACTCTCCTAATGAGAACCTCGTCACCAACAATGCTCGTTGCCTTATGGCAAAGGTATCTACGGAGGTAAAATCCCCTTCCAAACCATCATCTTCGACCAATGCTTTATATATTGATGATGCCACTAATCTCACCGTTAAACGTGAGATTATGAGTTTGGATTATTTTCTCACTAACATGCAAGGGGATACCAAGACTCATGTTGGGGCTCTCTTGAGCCAACTTGGTGCGGCACAAGACCTTATAGAGGAGAAGGAGAGGTTGGAAAGGGAAGCGGCAAATGAGATTGCCTCTCTCAAAGAGGAGCTTGATGATGAACGAAATCTGCGCATGTCTCTTGAAGCTAGTGTCATCGTCCTTGAAGACACCAACGAAGCTATTGTTTCTTGACTCACCAAGGATCGAGACCATGCTCTTGAGTTGATTGGTGAGCTCAAAAATAAGATGCTCTCTCTTGAGGAAGCCAACAAAGAGAAAGATGATGAAGACCCCAACTCTTGTCATGATGAGCTTGTTGATCAAGTCACTTCCTTGAGGAGGCACAATGCTCTTCTCTTGGAAGTCAATGCTCTTCAAGAGGAAGCCTTAGATGAATATTACCGCTTGTTCAAAGAGAAGACCTCATGTTGCAACCATGAAGAAGAAATTGCCGCTCTTGAGATCACCAAGGCCAAACTATTGAGTTTGAGTAGCAAGCAAGAAGAGTCTTTGGTGGCATGAGCAAGGAGAAGGACAAGTATTGTGATCATGAGGAGGAAATAGCCGCCTTGAAGAGAAGGGAAGCCAAGCTCATGGAGGTTAACTCCATGCAAGAAGAAGCTTTGAAGGAGTACTTTCCTTTGAGCAAGGACCGTGCGTGTTGCACTCATGAAAGTGACAAGCGCTTACTCATGAAGATGAACGCTCTCCAAGAAGAAGCTTCGATGGAACACTTCCGGGTGAACAAGGCAAAGGAAGTCCAAGTGTTTGATATTTGCCATCCTCACCCGGAGCATGAAGATGAAGTCAATCGTTTGAAGGCCAAAGTTGATAGACTCCAAGTTCAAGCCAAGTACTTGGAATGAGTCATTGAAGCTAGAGATGGAGCCAAAGGGGGCACTTGCAATGAAGGAGGAGCGGCTATCAAGCCAAAGAGGAAGAGGAATAAGAGGACCAAGAAGAAGAAGAACAAGGAGAACATGGAGATCAACCTTGAGGAGAGCGACGCTAGCTCAAGAAGGGATGGAGTACCCAACTCCGCCTCGACGGGTTTCGCCGGCTCTAACAACCCTTCTCATGTTCTTTTTGTTGATTACTATGGACATATTCGTGCTCGCTTTATTGGTCCTGAAAAGGACAATGTTGATTGGACTATTTGGGTTCCCAAACCCCTTGTTACTAACATGCTAGGACCCATTGAAAAATGGGTACCTAAATCCAAGACTTGATTCCTTGTAGGACTATGCTTCCGGTGGCGCTAAATGGGTGGTTGATAGTGGAGCCACAAGTCATATGACCGGAAGCAAGAATATTGTTGTCGACCTCGATCCTTCTCACTCTACCGTATCATATGGCGACAACACGTGCTCTAAGGTATTGGGTCTTGGCAAGGTGGTGGTAACACCCGACATCTCACTTGTGAATGTCCTCCTTGTCGAGACCCTTGGTTACAATTTACTCTCCGTTCATCAAATTGCTCGTATGGGTCTATGCACATTCTTCGATGAACATATGGTGGTCCTCTTGTGGAGCAAGACACTCAATGTAGCTTTTGTTGGATATGTAGAGAACTGATTATATGTTGTCGATTTCTCCGGAAAGACAACATCTTCCGCTCTTTGCTTATTCGCCAAAGGTGACAAGGGTTGGTTATGGCATCGCCGACTAGCCCATGTCAACATGAGGACTTTGCAAAGTCTCCACAAGGGTGGCCACATTCTCGGACAAAAAGAAGATGTCTCTTTTTGTAAGGATCGTGTTTGTAGGGCTTGCGTACAAGGAAAAATGCATGGAGCTCCTCACAAGGCCAAGACTATCATCTCTACCACAAGATGCTTGGAGCTCTTACATGTTGATCTCTTTGGTCCACTGATGACGCGTAAAGCACACGCCCGTTGGGAACCCCAAGTGGAAGGTGTGATGCGTACAGCAACAAGTTTCCCTCAGTAAGAAACCAAGGTTTATCGAACCAGTAGGAGTCAAGGAAGCACGTGAAGGTTGATGGTGGCGGAGTGTAGTGTGGCGCAACACCAGGGATTCCGGCGCCAACGTGGAACCTGCACAACACAATCAAGATACTTTGCCCCAACGTAACAGTGAGGTTGTCAATCTCACCGGCTTGCTGTAAACAAATGATAAGATGTATAGTGTGGAAGATGATGTTTGCGAAGAACAGTAAGGACAAGTATTGCAGTAGATTGTATTCGATGTAAAAGAATGGACCGGGGTCCACAGTTCACTAGTGGTGTCTCTCCAATAATAAATAGCATGTTGGGTGAACAAATTATAGTTGGGAAATTGACAAATAAAGATGGCATGACAATGCACATACATATTATGATGAGTAGTGTAAAATTCAATTCGGCATTATGACAAAGTACATAGACCGCTATCCAGCATGCATCTATGCCTAAAAAGTCCACCTTCGGGTTAGCATCCGCACCCCTTCCAGTATTAAGTTGCAAACAACAGACAATTGCATTAAGTATGGTGCGTAATGTAATCAACACAAATATCCTTAGACAAAGCATTGATGTTTTATCCCTAGTGGCAACAGCACATCCACAACCTTAGAACTTTCACATCACACAGATTAAATGGAGGCATGAACCCACTATCGAGCATAAATACTCCCTCTTGGAGTTACAAGTATCAACTTGGCCAGAGCCTCTACTAGCAACGGAGAGCATGCAAGATCATAAACAACACATATATGATAGATTGATAATCAACATAACATAGTATTCCATATTCATCGGATTCCAACAAACGCAACATGTAGCATTACAAATAGATGATCTTGATCATGATAGGCAGCTCACAAGATCTAACAATGATAGCACATGAGGAGAAGGCAACCATCTAGCTACTGCTATGGACCCATAGTCCAGGGGTGAACTACTCACACATCACTCTGGAGGCGATCATGGCGATGAAGAGTCCTCCGGGAGATGATTCCCCTCTCCGGCAGGGTGCCGGAGGCGATCTCCTGAATCCCCCGAGATGGGATTGGCGGCGGCGGCGTCTCTGGAAGGTTTTCCATATCGTGGCTCTCGGTACTGGAGTTTTGTCGACGAAGACTTTTTATAGGCGGAAGGGTAGGTTTAGGGGCGACACGAGGGCCCCACACAACAGGGTGGCGCGGGCCCTAGCCTGGCCGCGCGGCCCTGGCGTGGCGGCGCCTCGTCGCCCCACTTCGTATCACTCTCGGTCTTCTGGAAGCTTCGTGGAAAAATAAGACCCTGGGCGTTGATTTCGTCCAATTCCGAGAATATTTCCTTTGTAGGATTTCTGAAACCAAAAACAGCAGAAAAACAAAGAATCGCTCTTCGGCATCTTGTCAATAGGTTAGTGCCAGAAAATGCATAAATATGACATAAAGTTTGTATAAAACATGTGAGTATCATCATAAAAGTAGCATGGAACATAAGAAATTATAGATACGTTTGAGACGTATCAAGCATCCCCAAGCTTAGTTCCTACTCGTCCTCGAGTAGGTAAACGATAACAAAGATAATTTCTGAAGTGACATGCTATCATAATCTTGATCAATACTTTTGTAAGCATATGTAATGAATGAAGTGATTCGAAGCAATGGTAAAGACAATGATTAAACAACTGAATCATATAGCAAAGACTTTTCATGAATAGTACTTTCAAGTCAAGCATCAATAAGACCTGCATAAGAGTTAACTCATAAAGCAATAGATTCTTAGTAGAAAGTTTTGAAGCAACACAAAGGAAGATATAAGTTTCAGCGGTTGCTTTCAACTTCAACATGTTTATCTCATGGATAATTGTCAACACAAAGTAATATGATGAATGCAAATAAGCAAATATGTAAGAATCAATGCACAGTTAACACAAGTGTTTGCTTCTGAGATAGAAAGAAGTAGGTAAACTGTCTCAACATAAAATTAGAAGAATGGCCCTTCGCAAAGGGAAGCATGGATTGCTATATTTGTGCTAGAGCTTTTATTTTGAAAACATAGAAACAATTTTGTCAACGGTAGTAATAAAGCATATGTGTTATGTATAAGATATCCTATAAGTTGCAAGCCTCATGCATAGATTACCAATAGTGCCCGCACCTTGTCCTAATTAGCTTGGATTTACATGGATGATCATTGCATAACATATGTTTTAACCAAGTGTCACAAAGGGGTACCTCTATGCCGCCTGTACAAAGGTCTAAGGAGAAAGCTCGCATTGGATTTCTCGCTTTTGATTATTCTCAACTTAGACATCCATACCGGGACAACATAGAGAACAGATAATGGACTCCTCTTTAATGCATAAGCATTCAACAACAGATAATATTCTCATAAGAGATTGAGGATTGTTGTCCAAACTGAAACTTCCACCATGGATCATGGCTTTAGTTAGCGGCCCAATGTTCTTCTCTAACAATATGCATACTCAAACCATTCAACTCATGATAAATCACCCTTACTTCAGACAAGACGAACATGCATAGCAACTCACATGATATTCAACAAAGGTGTGATAGTTGATGGCGTCCCCAGGAACATGGTTACCGCTCAACAAGCAACTTATAAGAAATAAGATACATAAGTACATATTCAATACCACAATAGTTTTTAAGGCTATTTTCCCATGAGCTATATATTGCAAAGACAAAGGAATGAAATTTTAAAGGTAGCACTCAAGCAATTTACTTTGGAATGGCAGAGAAATACCATGTAGTAGGTAGGTATGGTGAACACAAATGGCATAGTTTTTGGCTCAAGGATTTTGGATGCATGAGAAGTAATCCCTCTCAATACAAGGCTTAGGCTAGCAAGGTTATTTGAAACAAACACAAGTATGAACCGGTACAGCAAAACTTACATAAGAACATATTGCAAGCATTATAAGACTCTACACTGTCTTCCTTGTTATTCAAACCCTCACCAGAAAATATCTAGACTTTAGAGAGACCAATCATGCAAACCAAATGTCAACAAGCTCTACGGTATTTCTTCACTAATAGGTGCAAAATACATGATGCAAGAGCTTAAACATGATCTATATGAGCACAACAATTACCAAGTATCAAATTATTCAAGACATTATACCAATTACCACATGTAGCATTTTCTGTTTCCAACCATATAACAATTAACGAAGCAGTTTCAACCTTCGCCATGAACATTAAGAACAAAGCTAAGAACATATATGTTCATATGCAACAGCGGAGCGTGTCTCTCTCCCACACAATGAATGCTAGGATCCAATTTTATTCAAACAAACAAAAACAAGAACATAAAGACGCTCCAAGTAAAGCACATAAGATGTGACAGAATAAAAATATAGTTTCACTAGAGGTGACATGATAATTTGTCGATGAAGAAGGGGATGCCTTGGGCATCCCCAAGCTTAGATGCTTGAGTCTTCTTGAAATATGCAGGGATGAACCACGGGGGCATCCCCAAGCTTAGAGTTTTCACTCTCCTTGATCATATTGTATCATCCTCCTCTCTTGATCCTTGAAAACTTCCTCCACACCAAACTCAAAACAAACTCATTAGAGGGTTAGTGCATAATCAAAAATTCACATGTTAAGAGGTGACATAATCATTCTTAACACTTCTGGACATTGCACAAAGCTACTGAAAGTTAATGGAATAAAGAAATCCAGCAAACATAGCAAAACAAGCAATGCGAAATAAAAGGCAGAATCTGTCAAAACAGAACAGTCCGTAAAGTCGAATTTTTCTGGGGCACTAAACTTGCTCAGATGAAAATGCTCAAATTGAATGAAAGTTGCGTACATATCTGGGGATTACTCACGTAAATTGGCAGATTTTTTTGAGTTACCTACAGAGAATACTACTCAAATTCGTGACAGCAAGAAATCTGTTTCTGCACAGTAATCCAAATCTAGTATCATCTTTACTATCAAAGACTTTACTTGGCACAACAATGCAATAAAATAAAGATAAGGAGAGGTTGCTACAGTAGTAACAACTTCCAAGACTCAAATATAAAACAAAAGTGCAGAAGTAAAATCATGGGTTGTCTCCCATAAGCGTTTTTCTTTAGCGCCTTTCAGCTAGGCGCAGAAAGTGTGTATCAAGTGTTATCAAGAGACGAAACATCAACATCATAATTTGTTCTAATGATAGAATCAAAAGGTAACTTCATTCTCTTTCTAGGGAAGTGTTCCATACCTTTCTTGAGAGGAAATTGATATTTAATATTACCTTCCTTCATATCAATAATAGCACCAACAGTTCGAAGAAAAGGTCTTCCCAAAATAATGGGACAAGATGCATTGCATTCAATATCCAAGACAACAAAATCAACGGGGACAAGGTTATTGTTAACAGTAATGCGAGCATTATCAATCCTCCCCAAAGGTTTCTTTGTAGAGTTATCAGCAAGATTAACATCCAAATAACAATTTTTCAATGGTGGCAAGTCAAGCATATTATAGATTTTCCTAGGCATAACGGAAATACTTGCACCAAGATCACATAAAGCATTACAATCAAAATCATTGACCTTCATCTTAATGATGGGCTCCTAACCATCTTCCAACTTCCTAGGAATAGAAGTTTCAAGTTTTAATTTATCTTCTCTAGCTTTTATGAGAGCATTTGTAATATGTTTTGTAAAGGCCAAATTTATAGCACTAGCATTGGGACTTCTAGCAAGGTTTTGTAAGAAATTTATAACTTCAGAGATGTGACAATCGTCAAAATCTAAACCATTAGGATCTACAGCAATGGGATCATTGTCCCCAATATTTTGAAAAATTTCAGTAGTTTTATCACAAGCAGTTTCAAGAGTTTTAGCAGTTTCAGGCAGTTTTGCACACATTGCATTAGGAGTAGAAACATTGCCAACACCAATTATTTTACCATTGATAGTAGGAGGTGTAGCAATATGTGAAGCATTATCATTACTAGTGGTGGTAATAGTCCAAAGTTTAGCTACATTATTCTCTTTAGCATTTTCTTCTTTTTCCCACCTAGCACGCAATTCGGCCATCAATCTAATATTTTCATTAATTCTAACTTGGATAGCGTTTGCTGTAGCAAATGACTTAATATCTTTATTTTCATTAGGCATAACTTTCAATTTTAAAAGATCAACATCAGCAGCAAGACTATCAACTTTAGAAGCAAGAATATCAATTTTACCAAGCTTTTCTTCAACAGATTTGTTGAAAGCGGTTTGTGTACTAATAAATTCTTTAAGCATGGCTTCAAGACCAGAGGGTACATTCCTATTATTGTTGTAAGAATTCCCATAGGAATTACCATAACCATTACCATTATTAGAAGGATATGGCCTATAGTTGTTACCAGAATTATTCCTATAAGAATTGTTGTTGAAATTATTATTTTTAATGAAGTTCACATCAACATGTTCTTGTTGAGCAACCAATGAAGCTAACGGAATATTATTAGGATCAACATTAGATCTACCATTCACAAGCATAGACATAATAGCATCAATCTTATCACTCAAGGAGGAGGTTTCTTCAACAGAATTTACCTTCTTACCTTATGGAGCTCTTTCCGTGTGCCATTCAGAGTAATTAATCATCATATCATCAAGAAGCTTTGTTGCGGTGCCTAGAGTGATGGACATAAAAGTACCTCCAGTAGCTGAATCCAATAAGTTCCGCGAAGAAAAATTCAATCCTGCATAAAAGGTTTGGATGATCATCCAAGTAGTCAGTCCATGGGTTGGGCAATTCTTAACCAAAGATTTCATTCTTTCCCATGCTTGGGCAACATGCTCATTATCCAATTGCTTAAAATTCATTATGCTACTTCTCAAAGATATAATTTTAGCAGGAGGATAATATCTACCAATGAAAGCATCCTTACATTTAGTCCATGAATCAATACTATTCTTAGGCAAAGATAGCAACCAATCTTTAGCTCTTCCTTTTAATGAGAAAGGAAACAATTTTAATTTTATAATGTCTCCATCTACATCCTTATACTTTTGTATTTCACATAGTTCAACAAAATTATTAAGATGGGCAGCAGCATCATTAGAACTAACACCAGAAAATTGCTCTCTCATAACAAGATTTAGTAAAGCAGGTTTAATTTCAAAAAATTCTGCTGTAGTAGCAGGTGGAGCAATAGGTGTGCATAGGAAATCATTATTATTTGTGCTTGTGAAGTCACACAACTTAGTATTCTCAGGAGTACCCATTTTAGCAATAGTAAATAAAGCAAACTAAATAAAGTAAATGCAAGTTACTAATTTTTTTGTGTTTTTAATATTGAGAACGCAAACAAGATAGTAAATAAAGTAAAGAAAGTAACTAATTTTTTGTATTTTTGATATAAAGCAAACAAAGCAGTAAATAAAGTAAAGTAAAGCAAGACAAAAACAAAGTAAATAGATTGGAAGTGGGAGACTCCCCTTGCAGCGTGTCTTGATCTCCCCGGCAACGGCGCCAGAAATTTAGCTTGATGACGCGTAAAGCACACGCCCGTTGGGAACCCCAAGTGGAAGGTGTGATGCGTACAGCAGCAAGTTTCCCTCAGTAAGAAACCAAGGTTTATCGAACCAGTAGGAGTCAAGGAAGCACGTGAAGGTTGATGGTGGCAGAGTGTAGTGCGGCGCAACACCAGGGATTCCGGCGCCAACGTGGAACCTGCACAACACAATCAAGATACTTTGCCCCAACGTAACAGTGAGGTTGTCAATCTCACCGGCTTGCTGTAAACAAAGGATTAGATGTATAGTGTGGAAGATGATGTTTGCGAAGAACAGTAAGGACAAGTATTGCAGTAGATTGTATTCCATGTAAAAGAATGGACCGGGGTCCGCAGTTCACTAGTGGTGTCTCTCCAATAAGAAATAGCATGTTGGGTGAACAAATTACAGTTGGGCAATTGACAAATAAAGATGGCATGACAATGCACATACATATTATGATGAGTAGTGTGAAATTCAATTGGGCATTACGACAAAGTACATAGACCGCTATCCAGCATGCATCTATACCTAAAAAGTCCACCTTCGGGTTAGCATCCGCACCCCTTCCAGTATTAAGTTGCAAACAACAGACAATTGCATTAAGTATGGTGCGTAATGTAATCAACACAAATATCCTTAGACAAAGCATTGATGTTTTATCCCTAGTGGCAACAGCACATCCACAACCTTAGAACTTTCTGTCACTGCCCCAGATTAAATGGAGGCATGAACCCACTATCGAGCATAAATACTCCCTCTTGGAGTTACAAGTATCAACTTGGCCAGAGCCTCTACTAGCAACGGAGAGCATGCAAGATCATAAACAACACATATATGAAAGATTGATAATCAACATAACATAGTATTCCATATTCATCAGATTCCAACAAACGCAACATGTAGCATTACAAATAGATGATCTTGATCATGATAGGCAGCTCACAAGATCTAACAATGATAGCACATGAGGAGAAGACAACCATCTAGCTACTGCTATGGACCCATAGTCCAGGGGTGAACTACTCACACATCACTCCGGAGGCGATCATGGCGATGAAGAGTCCTCCGGGAGATGATTCCCCTCTCCGGCAGGGTGCCGGAGGCGATCTCCTGAATCCCCCGAGATGGGATTGGCGGCGGCGGCGTCTCTGGAAGGTTTTCCGTATCGTGGCTCTCGGTACTGGGGTTTTCTCGACGAAGACTTTTTATAGGCGGAAGGGTAGGTTTAGGGGCGACACGAGGGCCCCACACAACAGGGCGGCGCGGGCCCTAGCCTGGCCGCGTGACCCTGGCGTGGTGGCGCCTCGTCGCCCCACTTCGTATCCCTCTCGGTCTTCTGGAAGCATCGTCTAAAAATAATACCCTGGGCGTTGATTTTGTCCAATTCCGAGAATATTTCCTTTGTAGGATTTCTGAAACCAAAAACAGCAGAAAATAGCAACTGGCTCTTCGGCATCTTGTCAATAGGTTAGTGTCGGAAAATGCATAAATATGACATAAAGTGTGTATAAAACATGTGAGTATCATCATAAAAGTAGCATGGAACATAAGAAATTATAGATACGTTTGAGACGTATCATCCACCGTCTCATGAAAGTCTTGGAGTATAGAAGTATTGCCTCGTCATTGTTGATGATTATTCATGCTATTGTTGGGTATTCTTCTTCAAGTACAAGAGTGAGACTTAACGGACCATGATGGAGTTTGCCAACCAAGTTCAACGCAAGTACGACAACAAGATCCTCGCAATACAGAGCGACAATGGAACGGAGTTCAAGAACTACACCTTGGATGACTTCCTTGGCGAAGAAGGAATCCAACACCAATACTCCACGCCATATACTCCCCAACAAAATGGGGTCGCCGAAAGGAAGAATCGAACCTTGATCGAAGCCGCTCGAACCATGATGATGGAATACAAGTCTAACTACAATTTTTGGGTGGAAGCCATCTCTACCACATGCCACGCTACTAATCGTCTTTACTTTCGCAAAGGTCTTGAGAAGACACCATATGAGATCCTCACCGGCAACAAGCCAAATGTGTCATACTTCAAGGTCTTCGGATGCAAATGCTATGTGCTTGTCAAAGACACACGCCTATCCAAGTTTGATTCAAGAGCTCAAGAAGAAATTTTCGTTGGCTATGCTATGGATTCTCACGCCTATAGAGTCTTCAACAAGTCAAGTGGGCGAGTTGTAGAATCTTGTGATGTGACATTCGATGAAGATGATAGATCTTTGGAGGAGCGAAGTGCTTCTTGTGAGAAAGGAGATGCAATTCCCCCGGATACCATAGGAAGGATGGGTGTTGGTATTCGACGACCTCAAGAGCTACCTTCTATGAGTACCGGGGAAGGACCAAGTTCCACCCAAGTGGAGCCATCTACACCACAAGGCCAAGCTTCTTTCGTTGATCTTACAAATGCAACTCAACCTCTACAAGAACATCAAGTTCAACCTCGACAACTACAACAACAATCAAGTCCAAGTTCACCTCAACAAGCTCAAGAACAACATTCACCGCAAGCTCATCTACCACAACAACCAACATCAAGTGACCAAGGCAAAGCTTCAAGTTCCTCTCCGAGTGGTTCGGGGATAATCTTTATGGAAAATACTATTCCTAATACCCCCGAGCCATCCGGCTCTCATGATGATGATGCCCCTTTCAACAACAATGGGGGTCAAGGCGAGGACCTAAATCGTGATGAAGGCCAAGAGGACTCACAAGAATCATCTCCTTTAGCCGACACTCGCCGTGAAGACCCTACTACAAGACACTTGCGTCTCAAGTCTCATTCCTTGCATAATATCATTGGTGATCTAAAGAGAAAAGTTGCCACCCGGAGGCAACTGGCAAACTTTTGTGAGCACCACGCCTTTGTCTCTATGGCGGAACCACTTAAAGTTAATGAAGCTCTCAAAGATCCCGATTGGTTGAATGCAATGCAAGAGGAACTCAACTACTTCAAGAGGAATGATGTGTGGACTCCCATGAAGCGACCCGATCATTGCCGCAATGTTATCGGCACCAAATGGGTCTTCAAGAACAAGCAAGATGAAAGTGGCATGGTCATCCGCAACAAAGCAAGATTGGTGGCACAAGGCTATTCTCAAGTCGAAGGCGTGGACTTTGGTGAAACCTTTGCACCCGTTGCAAGGCTTGAGTCCATCCGTATCCGTTTGGCCTTTGCCTCACATCATGGCTTTAAGTTGCAACAAATGGATGTTAAGAGTACTTTTCTTAATGGTCCTTTACATGAGGAAGTATATGTGAAGCAACCCCCGGGGTTCGAGGACCCCCATTTCCCGGACCATGTCTTCAAGCTCAAAAAGGCCCTATATGGACTCAAACAAGCTCCTAGAGCTTGGTATGAGCATCTAAAGGAGATGCTTGAAGATCGTGGTTTCGAAGTGGGGAAAATCGATCCCACTCTTTTTACTAAGAAGGTCAATGGGGAGCTTTTCGTATGCCAACTCAAAGTAGATGACATCATATTTGGCTCGACTAACACAAAATTCAATGATGAGTTTGCTATGTTGATGACAAATAGGTTTGAGATGTCAATGATGGGTGAACTCAAGTACTTTCTTGGGTTCGAGATCAAGCAAATGCGACAAGGGACCTTCATCAATCAAGCAAAGTACCTCCAAGACATGCTCAAGCGCTTTGATATGAAGGACGCCAAAGGCATTGGGACTCCGATGCAACTCAAGTGTCAACTCTCTCTTGACGAGACCGGCAAGGCGGTGGATCCCAAGCTCTACCGTTCGATGATAGGTTCACTTCTTTACCTTTGTGCCTCTCGCCCGGATATAATGTTAAGCGTTGGTATGTGTGCACGGTTTCAAGCAAGCCCGAAGGAAAGCCACCTAGTGGCGTTCAAAAGGATCTTTCGATATTTAGTTGATACCCCACACTTCGGATTATGGTACCCAAGGGACACGGACTTTGCTTTGATTGGTTTCACCGACTCCGATTGGGAGGGCGAAAAGGTTGATAGGAAGTCTACATCCGGAGCTTTTCACTTTCTTGGAAGATCTTTGGTGTGTTGGTCCTCGAAGAAGCAAAATTGTGTCTCCGTCACCACCGCGAAAGCCGAGTATATTGCCGCGGCAAGTAGTTGTGCTCAAATCTTGTGGATGAGGCAAACCTTGCGGGATTATGGACTCGAGTATAGAAAGGTGCCTCTTTTGTGTGACAATGAGAGCGCAATCAAGATCGCCTACAATCCGGTTCTTCATGGTAAGACGAAGCACACTGAGATACGGAACCACTTCATCCGGGATCACATTGCTCGCGAAGATATTGTACTATCCTATATTGGCACCAAGGAGCAATTGGCGGACATCTTCACGAAGCCCTTGGATGAGAAGCGTTTCATTGAGTTGAGGCATGAGCTAAATATCATTGATCCATTGAACTTTTCTTGACCGTCGTGCGCACATACCACTCCTAACCTTTATATCTAGATGAAAGGCACGCATGAACATAGGGGGAGTGCGGTTTAAATCCATTGAGCTATCCCTCCCCCCATAATGCATAAAGAAATCCAAAACATATGCTATTTGTCAATTGAGTGACTTATGAGCTTCATGTTGAGTTGTAGTCCGTGAGTCCTAGATACATCTACGTGACCTCACATTACTATACTCTTACATGGTGGCTTCGGCCACCAACCCCCCCTCTTTGAGGGGTTTTTCGGTTCTTTGTGTTTCTTTGTGACCTTCTTTTTGTCTTTCTTATTTGGTTTCTTTTTCTTGTTTTTGAAGAACCTCTTTCAAGCTTGTTTTCTCGTGATTTTTGCAAGCTTGGTTGTTTGTTCTTTTTCTCCATCCTTGTAGTTTCTTTACCCTCCTTTTTGGTGTTCCGATGCCAAAGGGGGAGAAGTTCCTATGTGGATGGGACCTTTGTTGTTTGTAGCCTTTTTGGTTCTAGTTGCTTATCTTTTCTTATGGCTACATCAACAACCCTACGGAGGCATCTTATGGTGAGTTTGGGTATTCTCAAGGCTATGGTATGATAACTTCACCCAAATCTCCTTGCATGATCTTATGTTGCCTCCATATTGTGCATATGCTACTTGAACATGTCATCTATCCATGTTGCATATGTGCTTGGTTTGTAAAAACTAGGGGGAGTGATGTCTCTAGAACATGTGTATTTGTATTCAAATACATATTCATGATATGAACATGTGTAGGGGGAGCTCCGTCGAGTTTTTGCAAATCTAAGTATCTCATCACAATATCATATGATATTGTAAAGTCTTGTGTTGTCATCAAACACCAAAAAGGGGGAGATTGTAAGAGCAAAGTTTTATGTGTTTGATGACAACACTTTAGTAATCTCACCGTGTGCCTTGAGTATCCTTGTTAGATTTGCAAGTGCACGGTGACCTCGCTGGACACGTCAAGATCGGAAGACTGAAGCGTAGTTGATAGGTTTTCTGGTTTTGTGTGTGTATCGCGAGGTGACATGGCTGGAGAGGAAAAGGGGAGGAAACCAGTTTTAGCCAGGCCGGTACTACCGGTACCTGTAGCGGTAGTACCGCTACCCCTATAGGTACCACCCACGGTACCGCTCTGAGTTCTGCGCTGAAAGTGTCCCACAGTACGAGTTGCGGTACACCTGTAGTACCTGGAGCGGTAGTACCGCTCACGAGCGGTAGTACCGCTCACAGTACCTCCTAGGTACCGTAAACTAGTTATGACAGTACCGCTCTGGTACCGCTTTGGATCCAGTAAGGTTTGGACCCCATTGCGGTACCTCGAGCGGTACCGCGAGCGGTAGTACCGCTCTGCGTCCACGTGGACCAGATCTGGGGAATTCGAACTCAGAGCGGTAGTACCGCTTCCCAAAAGCGTTAGTACTGCTTAGGCAAAAACTGGGCATAACAGTTGGATTTGGAGGAGCCTATTTAAGGGCTCCTTCTTCCCCAACACGATTTTATCTCTTCCCTCTCTCTCTCCTCCATTGTTGCTGAGCTTAATTCTTGAGGATCTCCTTCACCATCCAACCAATCTTGCCCAAACTTTGAGGAGTGGTGGAGGAGACCCCGATCTATAGTTCTACCAAGAGAGATTTCACCAATACTAGCTATTCCTTAGTGGATCTTGGTGGTAGGGTTCCTTTGGTGGAGCATTGGATAAGGGTTCCTATGGTGGAGCATTGGAGAAGGGTTCCTATGGTGGAGCATTGGAGATGTGCAGCTATGGAGGCTAGCTTGGTTATGTACTAGCTCCATAGGGTGTTGGGAGCATCCTTGTGTGTGGAGCTCGCCCCAACCTTGTGAAGGAATCACTGCCTCGACCGGTGCCTTAGTGGAAGAGGGAGAGCACCTTCGTGGAGCTCTCTCGAGGAAGAAGGTGAGGCCTTCCTTCGTGGTGTGGCCGTCTAGCATCTTGTGTGAGACTAGCACCTCCTCAACGCAGACGTACTTCCTATTGTGGAAGGAACTGTGGGAAACAAACCTCGCCTCGTCTCCGCGCCCCCAGTTGTCTCGCTCCTTACTCTCGTTATCTTGTTGATTCCTTTACTTGTTGCTCTTGTCCTAGAATCATTGTAGGATCACCGCTATCGCTAAATTTCTCACCTTTACCTTCCATTGCATAAAAAAATAGAAAAAGACTAAAACTTGCCGTAGCGCCATTCACCCCCCTCTTGTTCGCTACGATCCATTCAACAATGGTGAAGACCAACCTTGAAAATTCATTTTCAAACCCTTATTCTAAGCATGCAAAGTTGCAACATTGAAACATATTCTAGACCATCCCCATTTTGAATTTCAGCAAACCAACTTCACTTTGCAAACCAATGCCACCAAGAGGTGCCAAACATTATTAGAGAAACACCCATAAAATATTTTGGAAAAATTCGAATTTAAATTTCTTGCGGCCATTGTGTGGAGCACCTTGTGTGCACCAATCTGCCAACTAGACACACCTCAATATCCAGTGGTTCTTAGCCCAAACCATCCATGCCTAGGTCATCCTCAGCTCCCTCTTGCACCCCTTGAACAATGCCAAGCACCAGAGACAATGATCATGCATGATCCTGGCCGGTACATACTCATGCGGAGCCACTCATGGCACTCACCATGCCATCTCCCTCTCCACTCCCCTCTATCCTACATCAGCATGTCCTGGAGGTTGACTTCACTCTACTGGACACGCTCGTGCCAGCCGTTGGCCAAGGAGAGAAGCACACAGCCCTGGCCAGTACACGCCCACGTCAGCCAGAGACGCCAGGGTCGGCATGGTTGCGACGCAGAGCGCGCCAGAGCACGGCTTCGCCCCGTCGCTTCTGTCCTCCCCTTGACCTCCGCTTCTGCACGAGCCTCGCCACGACACCAGCTACCTCCCAGACACACTCCCTCTCTCTCCCGTGCCCTGTCGCCATCGCCATCGTCGACATCCTTCGCCACGGTACTGCCAGTACACGGTGATCTCACCATCGCAGGAGACCTCCATTTTCTGTGCCACGAAGCCCGTCGTGCTCGCAATGATGTCAGGAACAGCTCCGTGTCCTCGCCCACGCCTCTCCGCCCCTGTAGCGTCATCGCCATGGTCGACCTGCCCGTGCGCATTTGCACCTCGTCGCCGCTATAAATAGAGTGCACCCCGGCCCTCATTCTCCACACCAATCATCTCCTCTCCTCTCACAACCCCTCCTCGAGCATTCCCCCGCCTCAATTTCGCCCGTAGCCCACCAATTGCTTGCCGGAGTTCGCCGGAGCCATCGCAGAAGGGGCCGTCGATTGGATCCACCCCAGGGGCAGCCGCCGGTACCAGGAGCATCACCGTCATCGACAACGTCGCTCTGCAATATCGCCGATCATCGCCGAACCTCCGGTGAGCCGCCGACCCCCTAGTGCTCGCCGCCAGTATGGTTGTGCTCGTCGTTGACGACGACATCTTGAGAAGTAAACCATTTACAACCTTGTCAAGATCCAACTTCGAGTGGAAAATCTTCAGCCAGATCAAAGCAAACTTGGCACCAGCCACTATCTGAGCCTTCACGAAGTCGGGGATATTGCGCACATCTTTAAACTTGTCCATAAGTTCAGTAAGATTATTGGGTTGACGATTGCGAGGAAACATGACATTATATACCATGGCAAAGGTACTATTGCAGAAATCAAGAAACTCTCGAGTATGGGTAGCATGATACTGAAATTGGACAATACGGCGACAACGAGTCTCGTCCGCCCAAAAATAAATATCATTGGCTCTGGCAAGACGAAGAAGGCTATGAACCCGCAAATCTACCGTCTGTTCCTCAGCAACAGTATCCAGAAACGCACCTATGAGAGATAAAGGAAAAAAAACATTATAGCACAGGGACAGACACAGAAGAACAATGCGAAAGAGTTGAGACAGAAATAACGCCCAACCATATCTGAACTTTTACTAGTCATGAGGTCGAGCATATAATTTTTGCGTTGAGCAGATCGAGTGGCATTGGTGGTCGCAGCTTCTTTCTGCTCCAGAGATTCTTGCGCCTGATGAAGAGCCGTTTGTTCACGATCCGAGGATTTCCGTGATTGCTCCAGAGCAGTCATGAAGCTGTTGTCGCAAATCGGCCACCTCCTTTTTTATCGAGTCAGGACACGATGAAATATCCAAGGAAGCACTTTCAAGTATTTTCATAGAGTGCGAGGCAGCAGGGGATGTGTCGGAATATCCAGCCCCGGTATAGTTGTCAAATCAACTGGAAGGCAAAAAATTAGCGAAATCAATCATTCGGCAAGGCAAATTTTCCATTCATGGCCATAGTACAGTACATAATAGAGTTTTTCATAATATGCGGCTCATAAGGCGCTTACATAAATGGTTGGGAGCAGCAAAAGGTGAAAGTATCTACAAAAAGAAAAAGGAGTACAAGTTGGTCTACTTGACCTCCGTTTGGGCAGTGCTGGCAGAGGTTGAAAACCTTGGGTCAAGGATGGCGATGAGTTTCTTCGCGTAGAGTTTGGCATCCTTCACCAGAACCTTCCACATCTCGTTGTTCAAGCCCCTGACAGAAGCAACCCTCACCCAGAGAAATTTCTGACCACTGGCCACCACGAGAGCAAGAGTTCCTTCGACTCCAATCTTCAAGCTTGCTTGGCGATGCGCCAAGGCTAGATCATCCATTCCACGGAAGGGCTTGACGAGTTGGTCAAATCTCTCGGGTTGTGTGGTATTCGGGAAAAAGTGAGGGAAGATGCGTCCAAACACAGTCCGCGTAGACGTCAAGCACTCGCGTGCCAGGGAGCAGTTCAACTTGAGTACAGTGAGAGTATCCAGGAGATGATCTTCGTCCAAGTCCTGGTCCATGGTATAATGCTCACCAATCTTCTCTACTGGAGAAAGGAAAGATTTTATCAATATAGATATAATGTCAGCGTGAAAACGCAAGTAAAATGACAAAGGAAGAGATGGTATTACTTGAAAATCTGGAGGTTTGTGTCTCGAAGAGCGCAATTATGTCATTTTCGCACTGGACGAGCTTGGCTTCTTTTTTGCTCAAGGAATCTTCGGCGGCTTGAAGTCTTTGACGAAGATCTTCGACATCAACAACTTCGTTTTCAGCCTTTTTGCAAGCTTTCTTGCTGACTTTAAGCTTTTTCTCCAAGTCATTGGCGCGCTCCTCATACGCAACGCCTCTGAGAGAAAGAACGGATGAAGACACAAGACAAGAAAGAAACGTCTAAAGCGTTGGGTGCAATAAAATTTACCTCTCAAAGATTCAGCCTCATCACGGGAACCCGATAAAACAGGAGCCTATATCAACCATCTCCTTCATCAAGGGATGCAAAATAGTCAACATACAGAAATATAGTATCAAGAAGTCAAAATTTGTTGGAGTAACAAATAATGCGACAAAAAATATATCCTACATCGTCAAGGACAGGAGTCAATAAACTCCCGGTGGAAATTTCTTGTTTACCAGCTGCACCTGTCCTAGCCCTCTTCTTCTTTGATGCTCGGGGGCTGTGCGTTGGAGCCGACGCTTCTGGAGCAACATATGGTGGAGGCGAAGCTTCTGGTGTAGCATGCATTTCCTCGAAAAGAACTAGCATGTGGGATGTGCTCGTGTTTGCTGACCTAGGAGTTTCGAGCTCCGATTCTTCTTCGTCATCCCTATCCGTACAATAGCAATTTCAATACACGGGAAACAAAAAACTAAATAGTTGGAATTAAAGAAGGAACAACTTACGAGCTGATGTTGCCAGTAGCAGTGAAGGGGTCGAAGATTTCTTGTTCTTCGGGAGAAGATTCTTCAGCGGCTTGTTCAGACGGTTTAGACGCATCGGAATCTTCTTCATCAGGGTTCCTCTTCCTCTTGCGCTTATCCGGAGAAGCAGCAGGAGGAGGAGAGTTTGAATGAGAAGAGTCAGAAGCCTGTCTTGACTCCGAGACTTCGTTGGAGGAACCCACGCTCTTATCAGATTCTGCGGGTTCGCTCTCGCGAACAGAAGTTTCTTGCGAGTCATCGGTGATGACGGCTCGCTCGAATACATATCCACCTTCAAGTAGTGGAGGAAGGGACGAAAGAGTTTGGTGATCCTGCGGGCAGAAAGAGCGAGAGAGCACGACAGAATTATCAGACCCAAATAAAAACAAATACAGTTAAAAGCAAGAATAAAACTCGAAGAAAAAACACTTACAGCTGGAAGTGCATGGACACCACTGAATGGTTCCACGCGACAGGAGGAAGGAACTTCACTTTTCTTTCTCAAAGAGGTGAAGCGGCGCACTAGTTTTTCCAAGTCCTTCAAAGGAAGATCTTTGGAAACCATATCAGCATCTTCTGCACCCGAATATAACCAAAGGGGATTCTTGCGAGCTTGAAGAGGCTGCACTCGAATCCGCAAGAAGTGGGCAATGATCTGCACACCCAACACCTCCTCCCCTTGAGTGTTTTGTAGCTCCTGGATACGAGCAATTAGAGACTCGGTGGCCATTTTTTCTTCGGTTGTGGCCTCTGCGTCTCTGAATGTCTTCCGAGGAATCAAAAGGAGCAAGGCCATATTCTTGGGCATCCAAGGATTCATCCTTGACGTAGAGCCACTTCTTGCGCCAGCCTTGGATGGAGTCGGCGAACTTCAAGTCAAAATAGCCGACTTCTGGCCGCACACAGATAACACCACCTACATTGTAGATGGTGTTCTTCGAGTTGTTGCGGTGGAGGTAAAAATGTGTTCCCATAGGCCCCAATGAGGGTGGATGCCCAGAAAGCACTCGCATAAGGTGATGAAAATGGAGATATGGAGGAGAGAGTTGGGGGTCAGCTGATGAAGCTGAATCCCGTAGATAAAGAGAAGACCGCGGAGAAACTCATGCACATGAACAGATAATCTGCGGATGAGGAAGTCAACAAAGGTTACCCGGAAACCTGAAGGAGGACGAGGGGTACTTTCATCCCCTGGCATCTGCATCGCTTCCTTGTTAAACAGGCCCAGGTTCTTGAGCATCCATTTGTCTTGCGACGAGATATTGGATCTCTCCTATCCGGAGATCTTGTCCTTCTCCACGCGCTCGCCGGTGCCGGGAGCAACATTCTTGCAGAGCTTGGTTCGCGGATGACATAGGCATCCCCAATGGGCCTGCCGAAGAAAGTACCCGGGTTTTTTTACTGAAGGTCCACGACCCGAAGATTATGAAGTTCGGAAGCCCAGTTAGGAGAGAGTTTGGAAAGATATAATTGTATTAGGAATCTTGACTTGTAATTACTGCGGGACGGACTCTGATTGTCTCCCGAACTCTGTAACTTGTGTAATACGAAAACCCTCGGCTCCGCCTCCTATATAAGGGGGAGTCGAGGGGAAAAGAGAGGATCGAATCATTGTCAACACAACCCTAATTTTCATAAGCAGTTGAGTACTTTTTCGGCTGAAACCCTCGAGATCTACTTGCCCTCTACTTCCAACGAAACCCTAGTATACAACTTGTAGGCATTGACCAGTCGATACCTTGTCAATTGGTGCCGTCTGTGGGAACTAGAGGCGACAAGGATCTGATCTCGATGGCACGCTCAACATCGTCGACATCTTCGGTGGGAAGGAACGCAATGGACAGATGTAAACGGATCGAAACTGATCTAGTTGATTTTGTTCCTCACCCGCCCTCCCGTGTGGATGCATATGCGTATCTGGAGGAGCCCATGGAGATGACGTTCGGGAAGTTCCACTTCCGCGTCGGAAAAGAAGGGTCGCATCGTCTCGAGATTCCGGTTTCGTCGGGATCATCGACAGTGGATTCCGATTTTTCGGGATCATCATCATCTTTCAAGATCGACGTCGAGGAAATCTCATCGCCGCGCTTCGACAAATCATCCACAAGCAGAGAACTTGTCAAGATCTTCGGCGGCATGTCCTTCGAGTCGTTTGCGGACTCCAATATAAACAGCGACATAGACAGCATCGACAGCTACAACTTCGTCAACAGATCTGCCTCTGTTCGGGAGGTCTTCACCGATCTATACGACGGTGTCACCAATCCCAGCAAAGATACAGCTTCAAAATACCATCAAATTTATGTAGTTGGAGAAGCAAGTCGCGCGGAGGAGACGTCAGAGGCTTTCGATGATGTGGGAAATCCATACGTCGATCCCGCTGATCTCATGCGAGGTTCAGGCACCAAATATGTCGGGCCTACACCGCCTTTAAGGGTGCAACTCCCACAAGCGGCTTGCGACAGAGCCACAAGAGCCATGGACGGTACATAACCAATGAATACAACTGCTACGGCGGAAGAGTTGCAAACATACCAATATAGACTCGCCCGTGCTGGACGAGAACTAGAAAAGCAAACAGGTGAGCTTAATAGAAGAAAGGAGGCAGCTTCCGCGTCAAGCCGAAGAAGGGCAGAGCTCAGCTGACAATCAGGTACTTCGGGAGATAGTCACAGAGCAGCTCGAAATAGAGCAAGATCTCGGCTGCAAAATATACCTGAGGCTGACAGGGAGAATTTAGTTCAAAACCTCGACATGTCCTTTATGTCGATCGATACGAGTGGGAATATTATTCCCAAAACACCAGAAGCTGGATACATGGCGACACAAGCTTTCATCCTAGCATCCAGGCCACCTCCCGGAGATCCAAGAGATGCGTTGTATAACATGGCCATGGCAGGAGTTGGAGCCATGGGAACAGCGTTCGCAAATACGCCTCCCGAAGGATCTGCAAGGCAAAATAGTCCACGACCTGCTGCAGCGGTGCAAGATCCTGCGAGAACAAGTGGGGCAAGAGACACAACAACGCAAGCAAGAGTGGACAGAGCGCGACAGGAAAGAAGGGAACGTCGGCACTCACCAGAGGTTGATGAAGAAGATATGTGCGGACTCCCGTGCTTTACGATAAGAGTCCGCAGAACTCGAGTTCCATCAGGGTTTAAGCTACCCGATAATTACAAAAAAATTGATGGATCACAAGATCCTGAGGATTGGCTAGTTGATTATCTCGAGATGGTAAAGTTAGTGGGTGGAACTAGAGCAACAGCCATGCAGAGTATTCACGTACATTTGAGTGCTGCCGCACGATCGTGGATAAAGAAGTTGTCTCCTGGGTCTATCGACAGCTAGGAAAGTTTCGAGGATATATTCGTAAAGAATTTTTGATCCACATGCAAGAAACCTGCATCATTGGAGCAGCTGAGGGCTTGCAGGCAGAAATACGACGAGTCAATGAGAACGTATATCGAGAGGTGGAACATCATCAAACACTCGGCAGAAAATATATCTGACGAGAGAGCGATAGATGCATTTGTTGCTGGTATTCGAAGGAGGGACTTCGTCGAGGATTTGGGGAGAACCAACCCAAAGACAATAGCAGCACTCATGGAAATAGCGAATAGATGGGCGGATGGAGAAGATGTTGTTCACAACAAACGGCACAGGTCTCCTGAGGAAGACCGCAGCCGAAACTTTCAAAATAGACGACGATTCTCTCGACTGTTCTTAGATTATGATGCTCCCGGCCAAATATCGGCTGGATTTCGAGGAAATAGTGGAGGAAACAATGACGATGATTATCAAAAAAGCGGCGAGCAACGCAGCGACTACAAGGACGGCTCCCGTCCCAATAAACAAAATAATGGTCCAAGGTTCCAGAGGCCGTATATATCTCCCGAAGATATGATGAACGGACCATGTCAGATGCAATTTTATCTCGACAACAACGAGAAAAGGCAGTCGGGACATTTGCAGAAGGATTGCCGAACTTTGCAGGCGCTGAACAGATTTGCGGGGCATGCCAACGCACATGCAGCAAGTTGGAACCCTCAGGGGCCAAGAAGTGAGATTCACCTTCCACCTCCTCCCGCGATCACGGACGCAAACCGACACTAGTTACAAATAGCGGCAGCACCACACCCGCCTCCTTATATCGACACCAATGGAGACGCAGTCTCGATGATTTAGAAGGCAAGGTCATCCAACCGGGCTCAGAAAGTAATTTCGCGACAAGTCTTCATGTCAGAGAAGATGCCTCCACCAACAATAGAGTACCTGAATTGGTTGGGACAAGATATTTGCTTCACTATAGCGGACCATCCGCAGCAAGTTCCTCGACCAGGGCAATCAGCTTTAATCTTACCAATAGTGATCGCAGGATTTGATGTCTCACGAGTATTCATAGATGGAGGAAGCAGCTTAAACCTCATGTACGCAGATACATTGAGGAAGATGAACATATCCCTAGCAAACTTAAAACCAACCGACACACGTTTTCATGGCATCACACCAGACAGACCAAGTTATCCGTTGGGGAAGATCAATCTCGACGTTCAGTTCGGAACCCGAGATAATTACAGGATAGAAAGGCTGGAGTTCGAAGTCTTGGATTTTCCATCACAATACCACGCTCTACTCGGACGACCCGCGTATGCCAGGTTTATGGCGGTACCACATTACACATACTTATTGTGGCGACTCCCTGGACCCAGAGGCCGAATTACAGTAAAAGGCAGTTTCGCTCTAGCGGATAAGTGCGACAAGGATTTTCATCGACTGTCAGAAACCTTCGGGATGCAAGCGGAGTACATGGCGTCCAAGCTAACAACTGATTATGATGTGCTGCCTGACGGAGGGAGGCTATTGAAGGAGCAAACTTTTGACACTACGAAAAATTCAAAAGAAGTGCAAATCCACCCGACGGATCCCAAGAAGACGACAGCTATCGCCACAAATATGGACCTCGCATAGGAAAGCGCGCTCGTCGAGTTCCTCCGTGAGCGCTGGGAAATCTTTGCATGGTGTCCAGTAGACATGCCAGGAGTACCTAGGGAACTTGCCGAGCACCCGCTAAACTTGGATCCATTGGCCAGGCCAATCAGACAACCTTTGCGGCGTTTCTCGGAACCAAACCGCAAGTCTATGCTATCGGAAATAAATCGACTCATAGAAGCTGGGTTCATCAAAGAGTTGCACACAGAGGCCACGTGGGTAGCTAACCCAGTGCTGGTCCCGAAGAAAAACACAGAAGTCCTTCGCATGTGCGTCGACTTCACGTGTCTCAATAAACATTGTCCAAAGGATCACTTTTCCCTCCCAAGGATCGATCAAATTATCGACTCCACGGCAGGTTGTGAACATCTTTCCTTCCTCGACGCGTATTCTGGTTACAACCAGATCCGCTTAAAAGAAGAAGATGAGGTCAAAACAGCTTTTATAACACCCTATGGAGTGTTTTGCTATAGAACAATGCCTTTCGGGTTGAAAAACGCGGGAGCAACATATCAACGGATGATGCAGAAGTGTCTTGCCACCCAGATTGGCAAAAATGTTCAAGTATACATCGACGACGTCTTGATAACGACAAAGAAAGGGTAAACCCTGATCGATGATCTCAAGGAAACTTTCGACAACCTCGACAAATTCTGCCTCAAGCTGAACCCGACGAAGTGCTCTTTTGGCATTCCTGCGGGAGAACTTCTCGGGTTCTGGTGTCAGCAAGAGGGATCGAGGCCAACCCGGAGAAAATCCAGACCATCGTAACAATGAGGAAGCCAACAAAGCTTAAATAAATACAACAACTAATGGGGCGAGTCGCAGCTTTGAGCAGATTCGTCGCCAGGTTGGGGAAAAGGCGTTACCGTTCTACGCTTTGATCAAACAGGGAGAAAAGTTCGAGTGGAACGAAGAAGCAGATAGAGCTTTTGAAGATCTCAAACGCACAATCTCAACACCACCAATTTTGGTAGCGCCCAAGGAAAAGGAGCCTCTCCTGTTGTATATCGCGGCCACACCTCAGGTGGTCAGCACAATATTAGTAGTGGAACGAGAGGAAGAAGGAAAACTCCATGGAGTCCAGCGACCGGTATACTTCATCAGTGAAGTTTTATCACCTTCAAAACAGAGGCACCCGCAGTACCAAAAGTTAGCATATGGAGTATTCACAACCGCAAGAAAATTGCGGCACTATTTTTCGGCACATCCGATTATAGGGGTCAATGAGGCGCCTTTGTCCAATATATTGAACAACCCTAAAGCTACGGGCCGTGTCTCCCTTTGGGGAATAGAACTTTCCCCTCGGGACATCACATATGAAAAAAGAAAAGAAATAAAGTCGCAAATCTTACCAGACTTCATCGCAGAGTGGATGGAGTTGCAAAATATGGGACCCCAGACTTATCGAGAACTTGGACTATGAACTTTGACGGGTCCAAAAGGCTAGAAGGAGCTGGAGCAGGCGTGATATTGATTTCACTACAAGGAGACAAAATGAAGTATGTGTTGCGGATGACGTTCCCCAATGCGTCCAACAATGAAGCAGAGTATGAGGCACTGATACATGGGATGAAGATGGCAAAAGCCTGTGGTGCAACCCGATTAAAAAAATTCGGCGACTCCCAACTAGTGGCTCAACAGGTGATGAATCAGTGTGACGCAGTCAATGATAGTATGATAGCATACAAGGAGGTGTACAATGAACTCGAGAAGCTTTTCGACGGGTGTGAAGTGAATCATATCAGTAGACTCAGCAATGATGAAGCCGATGTTCTCGCAAATATCGGATCACAATGCTTGGCAATACCACCTGGTGTATTTTGGGAGGAGATAAGTGAACGGTCAACTAAGGTCAAGAAACAAGCAAAGAAGAAAGAGAAGGTTGAGAAATACTCGGGGGCTTTGGCGGTATCGGAGGCAAGCACATCGGGCGATGACGAAGAATCACATGAAGTGATGGTATTGGAAGTTCCTTGGATGCAGGTGTACATCGCATATATCCTAAGGAAAGAAATACCCGAGGACCCAGTAGAAGCAAGGTGAGTTATTCGACGATCCAAGGCTTTCACCGTGGTTAAGGGCGAACTCTATAAGCGGAGTATATCAGGAGTCCTGCAGCGGTGCGTCACACCCGAGGAAGGTCGATTGTTGTTAAAGATGTGCACGAAGGAGTATGTGGACACCACGCGAGTAGTCGAGCTACAGCAGCCAAAGTCTTCAGAGCAGGATTTTACTGGATAACAGCAATCGAAGATGCAAAGGACATAGTACGTACTTGCGATGCCTGTCAAAGGTTTGCCGCGAAACCTCATTCTCCGGCAGCGGAGTTGATGCCAATACCATTGTCATGGCCCTTTGCTCAATGGGGTCTTGATATGGTGGGAAAATTACACAAGGCATGGCCAGGAGGATACGAGTACAGGCTCGTAGCTGTCGATAAGTTCACAAAATGGATCGAAGCGAAGCCGATGCAGCGTCGGCAATCAAATTCATCAAGAGTATCATTTTTTCATTTGGAGTTCCTCATAGCATCGTTACAGAATGGAAGTAACTTCACATCCAAGGAATTCAAGGCATATTGCGCAGAGGTAGGCATCAAACTACAATTTGCCTCAGTGGCGCACCCGCAAACCAATGGTCAGGTCGAAAAGGCAAACAACATCATCTGCAATGGCATCAAAAAGCGTCTGTTAACACCATTGGAAAAAGCTCGACATACTTGGCCAGAAGAGTTGCCGAGCATGTTGTGGAGCATACGAACAACACCAAATACACCGACACAAGAAACTCCGTTCTTTCTAGTCCATGGAGCTGAGGCAGTGTTGCCGATAGAGATAGAACACAATTCCCCGAGAGTGGCGGAATTTAACGAAAAAACCTCGAGAAAAGCACTGGAAGATGATGTTGATGCACTCGACGAATCTCGAGACGAGGTATTGTCAAGGGTCACCAAATACCAGCAAGATCTGAAAAACTACCACAATCGACGTTTGCGACCACGGTCTTTCCAGGTAGGCGACCTAGTTCTTCGGCTTACGCAAAACAGCCATGAAAAACTCGAGTCGCCATGGATAGGCCCGTACATCGTCACAGAAGTAATTGAAGGAGGAGCATACAGGATAAAGGACAAGAAGACAGGGATCGAGGAATCAAATCCTTGGAACGTGGTGCAGCTTAGGCATTTTTACGCCTCAGTCGAAATATAGTCCTCTATGTAAACATACAATGTACTGAAACGCCCGCGAGTTTTCAGACGCACTCTTTTCCTTTCAGGGCACCGAGTGGGGCTGAAAGGTTTTTAATGAGGCGGACTCGCGGTGCTACAATATAGTAAAGATATTGGTGATATACATCTTTTTCATTGACAGGCCCGGGGGCTCATAACCCGCGATAAAAATATATATATAAACTTCCGCAAAATATAGTTATTTGCCCCGGCGCAAAAATAGCTCGCAAACCAATAAAGATATAAGCACTGGTCAACAAAAAGCTCGGGGGATTGATGAAAGAAAAAGCGTATCAGCTGTTTTACAATATAGATTGTGTTTACAATATATATATATATATCCTCACTATAAAGAAAAATTCTACAAGAAAAAAGAAACTTTCAGTTATCACCTATTATATCAACTATGTTTACTCTCTCATTGCTTGTAGCACCAGTCCTATGTTCAACATAGCTACCTCTTACGAAGAATTCGGCATCTAGCCGAAGTAATTCATCCATCATCTCTTGGGCTACAGGGGTCACAACATCGTTGATTTTGTCGATGTTCCTCCTCATCCTAGCTAGTTTGGCTCGACATTTGGCGACAATTTTGGTCATGTCTAACTTTGGATAACAGACCTGCAACATAATCATGGAAAATCTTGCTCCATTTCCAGCAGTCAGTTGGGCCCGCACAAATTCGTGGATTCGAGGAGCATCCCGGAATTTTTCCATTAGAGCAGAAAGAGTTTCTGGCGGGGAATTGCGAGGAAACATGGTGTTATAAACCAAAGCTAATGTCCTTGTGCAGAAATCAAGAAAATCGCAAACTTGACTTGCGTGGTCTTGAAATCTGACGATTTGTCGGGCACGTTCAGGCGTAGGCCAAAAGTTAGAACCTTGTTCCAGTGCAAGTTTGAGAAGCACATTGGACCTAACTTCAACACGCTGATCTTCGGCAGTAGTATCCAAAAAATACCCTATCCAGCGGAAGCATCAGCGGGAAGTAGAAAACAAGAAGGATAACAGTTGAAAAAGGTCGAATTCGGGAAGTGTACCCGCCATATCCAAGCTAGAGTCATTCATCAGTTGAAGCATATAATCTTCCCGCGAAGTAGCTTTTGCAGCTTCAGTAACCGCGGCTTCCTTCAGTGCCAAGGCCTCCTGAGCCTGTTGAAGAGCAAGTTTGCCCTTCTCGGTGGATCTTCAAGATTGCTCCATTATCACGAGAGCATGTTTCTTCATCGCCTGTAGCTGCTGTCGCAGTTCGGTCAAATCCTGTCCTGGATCAGCACTCGAAGAATCCTCGTTGAGATTATCAGCGGAAGTTTTCTTCGAGAAGGAAGAAGCAGGCAAGGCATTTGAGAAATGAGTAGCCGCGGTATAGTTGTCAAAAACCAACTGGAAAGAAAATATGGACATCAATAATTTGGCAAAATAGCACTCCATTGATTCATGTGGATATTTACATCAGCATTAAAAAATAGAGGGTTCCTAGTGAACCAATGATACGCTGTCGCAAAAACTACTACGGCGAAAGTAACAAAAGAGGGAGAAAAAAAGGAAAAAGCAGGGACAAGATGGTCTACTTGACCTCCGGCTTTGCAGAACTAGGGGAAGGAGTTGGTTTGTAGCCGAGGAAGGAGAGAATTTTCTTCGAGCTCGGTTTGGCAGCCATAATCAAAGACTGCCACCTTTTCGTCTCCATCTTCTTCACGTCACCAACCTTCGCCCAGTCGACGCTTTGTTGGCTCTCGGCAACCAAAGCAATGGTGCCTTCAACGCCAATCTTCAGATTTTCTTGCCGAAGAGCTAGCCCAAGATCTTCCTTCGGGATGAAGCACTTTGTAAGCGCAGCAAAGGTGTTGGGCTCGTCTGTCTTCGGAAAGAAGTAGGGGAAAAGCCGCGAAAATGCCGCCCTGGCATCAGAGATGCTCTGGCGCACTTCATCTCCATAAATTTCGAGGAGAGAAAGGGCGTCGAGGAGACGGTCATATGTTATCGGGCTTTTCAAGTTCATATTCCTGGCTCGTCTTCCCTGCTGAAGCAAACTCCAGGTTACTAACAAGTATACGCAAAAATTAATGCTAGAGACAACTCGAGGAAAGTGACTGGTACTTACTGACAAAGCGTCGATTCTGCGACTCCAAGCGAGCGGCGATTTCAGCTTCACGAGCGACCTGTTGGGCTGTGTTCTCACTTAAGGCGTTTTCAGCATCATGGAGTCTTTTTCGAAGACCCTCAACTGAGGCAGTGTCTAGTTCAGCCTTCTCACGGGCTTTTTCGCTCTTCGCCAGCTCGAGAGTAAGATCATCGGCGCGCTTATTAGCTATGGTGAGCGCCTCTGGCAAAGGAAAATGATAAAATTCATGATAAAATAGCAGAGGAAAAATTGTTCGAGAAGGAAGAAATAAGAGGAGTACCTTTCAAACTATTCTCATGGTCGCGATATCCAACAAATTGAGTACCAAGACGAATAAATTCTTGCATCAGAGGCTGGGGGAAAATAAAGGGATAAGAAAGCCAGAAAAAGAAAAGTTCGACAACAATAAAAATGAGTGGTAAGGGCACTTACATCATCCAGAGAAGGAGTCGACGAACTCCCGGTCAGAAGGTTTGATCCTTCGACATGATCAACCCTAGCCCTCTTCGGCGAAGGGGCACGGGGGCTGCCGGGAGGAGTCAGGTTCCCTATATCCCGTCGAGGAGGCGAGATTTCTTCGGTAGCAGGGCGAGTCTCGGAAAGCACCAAGGTATGTGACGTGCTCGTGGGAGCAATCGCATTAACAATGGGGTCTTCTTCTTTGTCGCCACTGCGCATCAAAGATAGTATGAGAATACACAGAAAAAGCAATATAGCAAAAATACAAAAGGCGACATGAACTTACGAGCTAACAAGAGCATCGTCGTAAGGGTTGAAGGCTTTCCCCTCTTCTTCGGGTGATGTCTCTTCGATAGGAGATTTACCCGCTTTGGAGGTGCCAGAGTCTGCGATCTCATCCCTTTTCCTCTTGTTATTCGGGGAAGCAGCAGAAGGAAGAGAACGAGTCGACTCTAAAGCTCCAGATTCGATTTCTCTTTCAGAGGAAGCCGCAGATTTGTGAGAACCCACAACTTCACTCTCAGGGCGAGAAGTACCCTGGTTGTCGTCAGTAACGACGGTCCGTTCCTGACTTCCCCACCTTCAGGTAAGGGAGGAAGGGAAGATAGGACTTGGTGTTTCTACAGGATACAAAAATGTGTCGACGATAAGTTACACCAATGAATTCAGCAAAAAATAGTAGTCGACAATGTTAAACTTCGGGAAGACAAAAATAGTTCACCTTGGGGAGGGCGTTGGCGCCGCTTGATACGTCTCCAACGTATCTATAATTTCTTATGTTCCATGCTTGTTTTATGACAATACCTACATGTTTTGTTCACACTTTACATCGTTTTGATGCATTTTCTGGAACTAACCTATTGACGAGATGCCGAAGTGCCAGTTCCTGTTTTCTGCTATTTTTGGTTTCAGAAATCCTAGTAAGGAAATATTCTCGGAATTGGACGAAATCAACGCCCAGTATCTTATATTTCAAGGAAGCTTCCAGAGCACCGAAGAGGGGCCAGAGGAGAGCTAGGTGGGCCCCACACATGGTGGCGGCGCGGCCAAGGGGGTGGCGCCCCCCTGGTGTGTGGCGCCCCCGTGGCCCTTCCGACTCCAACTCTTTGCCTATTTAAGCCTTCCTGACCTAAAACATCGAGAGGAATAAGCCACGGTATGAGAAACCTTCCAGAGCCGCCGCCATCGCGAAGCCAAGATCTGGGGGACAGAAGTCTCTGTTCCAGCACGCCGCCGGGATGGGGAAGTGCCCCCGGAAGGCATCTCCATCGACACCACCGCCATCTTCATCACCGCTGCTGTCTCCCATGAGGAGGGAGTGTAGTTCTCCCTCGAGGCTAAGGGCTGTACCGGTAGCTATGTGGTTCATCTCTCTCTCCCATGTACTTCAATACAATGATCTCATGAGTTGCCTTACATGATTGAGATTCATATGATGAGCTTTGTATCACTATTAATCTATGTGCTACTCTAGTGATGTTATTAAAGTACTCTATTCCTCCTCCATGATGTAATGGTGACAGTGTGTGCATCATGTAGTACTTGGCGTAGTTTATGATTGTAATCTCTTGTAGATTATGGAGTTAACTATTACTATGATAGTATTGATGTGATCTATTCCTCCTTTCATAGCCTGATGGTGACAGTGTGCATGCTATGTTAGTACTCGGTATAATTGCGTTGGTCTATCATGCACTCTAAGGTTACTTAAATATGAACATCGAATGTTGTGGAGCTTGTTAACTCCGGCATTGAGGTGCTCTTGTAGCCCTACACAATTAATGGTGTTTGTCATCCAACAAGAGAGTGTAGAGTGTAGCATTTATTTATTCAGTCATGTGATCAATGTTGAGAGTGTCCATTAGTGAAAGTATGATCCCTAGGCCTTGTTTCCACACATCGAATCTCCATTTATTTACTGTTCCACTACATGTTTGCTTGCTGCCATATTTCATTCAGATTGCTATTACCACTCATATTCATCCATATTACTTGTATTTCACTATATCTTCGCCGAACTAGTGCACCTATACATCTGACAAGTGTATTAGGTGTGTTGGGGACACAAGAGACTTCTTGTATCGTGATTGCAGGGTTGCTTGAGAGGGATATCTTTGACCTCTTCCTCCCTGAGTTCGATAAACCTTGGGTGATTCACTTAAGGGAAAACTTGCTGCTGTTCTACAAACCTCTGCTCTTGGAGGCCCAACACTGTCTACAGGAAAAGAAGCCAACAGTAGACAGCAAGCTATTTTCTGGCGCCGTTGCCGGGGACATGAAGGAAATTACACCACAGAGATTTCTAACTCCCACGTCAACTGCGCGCCAGCAAGATATTTTCTGGAGCCGTTGCCGGGGAGGAAAGGTAAAAGGCACTCACACTCTGGTCCCAGGCAACTAAGCTATTTGCTGGCGCCGTTGCTGAGTGCTCGAAGCTATTTCCTTTAGATCCTGCAATTGCATCTTTTTGTTTCTTGTTTATCACTAGTTAGGCATAATGGAAAGCAACTATGAGCTTTTTAATCTATTTCCTGAGTTAAGACATAAATGGTGTGTTGCAAAAATTAAAAAACCTATGGAATCTTATTTGCATGCTAGTAGCAATGATATTAGTATGAACGCTTTGAACACCATTGTTGCTAATACTATGGAAAATTCTAAGCATGGGGAAGCTGGTTTTGATGAGCATGATATTTTTAGTCCCCCAAGCATTGAGGAGAAAATTTTCCTTGATGATACTTTGCCTCCTATTTATGATGATTATAATGATAGTGGTCTTTTGGTGCCGCCTACTATGGAGAGTAAATTTTATTATGATTATACTATGCCTCCTACACTTGATGAGAATAATAATGATAGCTACTTTGTTGAATTTGCTCCCACTACAACTAATAAAATTGATTATGCTTATGTGGAGAGTAATAATTTTATGCATATAGCTCATGATAAGAATGTTTCATGTGATAGTTACATTGTTGAGTTTGTTCATGATGCTACCGAAAATCTTTATGAGAGAGGAAAATATGATTGTAGAAATTTTCATGTTACTGAAACACCTCTCTTTTTGCTGAAAATCTTGAAGTTGCGCTTGTCTAGTTTTCTTATGCTTGTTGCATTATGCTTAAATGACTTGTTTATTTACAAGATTCCTTTTCATAGGAAGTGGGTTAGACTTAAATGTGTTTGAATTTTCTTTTTGATGCTCTCTTTTGCTTCAACTTTTATTTCTTGCGAGTGCATCATTAAAATTACTGAGCCCATCTTAATGGCTATAAAGAAAGCACTTCTTGGGAGATAACCCATATTTTTATTTTACTACAGCAATTTTGTTTTATATTTGAGTATTGGAAGTTGTTACTACTGTAGCAACCTCTCCTTATCTTATTTTATTGCATTGTTGTGCCAAGTAAAGTCTTTGATAGTAAGGTTCATACTAGATTTGGATTACTGCACAGAAACAGATTTCTTGCTGTCACGAATTTAGGCAGGGTTCTCTGTAGGTAACTCAGAAAAATCTTCCAATTTACGTGAGTGATCCTCAGATATGTACGCAACTTTCATTCAATTTGAGAATTTTCATCTGAGCAACTTAAGTGCCTCTAAAAAATTCGTCTTTACGGACTGTTCTGTTTTGACAGATTCTGCCCTTTATTTCGCATTGCCTCTTTTGCTATGTTGGATGAATTTCTTTGTTCCATTGACTTCCAGTAGCCTTAGGCAATGTCTATAAGTGTTAAGAATGATTGTGTCACCTCTGAACATGTGAATTTTTGATTATGCACTAACCCTCTAATGAGTTTGTTTTGAGTTTGGTGTGGAGGAAGTTTTCAAGGGTCAAGAGAGGAGGGTGATATATGATCAAGAAGAGTGAAAGGTCTAAGCTTGGGGATGCCCCGGTGGTTCATCCCTGCATATTTCAAGAAGACTCGAGCGTCTAAGCTTGGGGATGCCCAAGGCATCCCCTTCTTCATCAACAACTTATCAGGTTTCTTCTATTGAAACTATATTTTTATTCCGTCACATCTTATGCACTTTACTTGGAGCGTCTGTGTGTTTTATTTTCGTTTTGTTATTTTCATTCTCTGAATAAATGCTTTTGTGGGAGAGAGACACGCTCCGCTGGTTCATATGAACACATGTGTTCTTAGCTTTTAATGTTCATGGCGAAGGATGAAACTGCTTCGTTCATTGTTATTTGGTCGGTTCAGGAAATGTTGCATGTGGTAGTGGTATAATGAAACACTTGCATAATCTTGTAGATCATTGAGCTTTGCTAACTTGATTCTTTGCAAACGTTTTGAGGTATTTAGATGGTAAGGCTTGTTGTTTAAGTGAGTTAAAATTAGTAGTGGATTGTTGTCTTTAAGCTTGTGCCGTACTACAAACTCTATTTAAATAGTTGAAGGTGTAGTTGGACTTGATAGCTTTCCATGTCTGAGATTTCATCGTAATAACTAAGTTGTGCTAAAGGTCGAGGGAGCTAGCGGGGTACTTGTGCCACCGTGAACGGCCCTCCTTGGAGTAAATTTTAATCATGCTCTTAATGATGAACCTGCTAGTTGTTTGCAATAAGCTTGTGAGTTCTTTTTGACTAATGTTAAGCTATGGTTTTTGGCACTTCCACCATCCAAATTTGCTAGCCTCTTCGGTACTGTGCATTGCCTTTTGCTCACATTGAGAATTGTGCATACTTCGCCGGTACATCCAAACCCGTGGGAGGACTTTCTCTTGTTCTCCTACACATAAGCCTATACATCTCCTCAAAACAACCACCATACCTACCTACCACAGCATTTCCATAGCTGTTCCGAGATATATTGCCATGCAACTTCCATTTTACATTACATGTTGTCATTTATTATTTACATATTTCTTTGCATGATTCTATACAGCTGATGTGTGGTTTACCCATGTTACGCTAGATCATTGCACATCCTGCTACACTGGCAGATGCATACAGTTTTATACATCATGTTTCATTCATTATGAGTTAATTGTACCAAAAAGTGTGTTGTCATATTAGGATGTTGCCCCTAAAAGTGAAAAGAGCCATGGAGGCCATCAAAAAGAGAAAAAGAAAAGAAAGAAAAAAAATAGAAAAGAAAAAGAAAAAGAAAAAAAAAGAGAATAAAGAAAAAGGGGGCAGCATCACTATCTTTTATCCACACTTGTGCTCATGTTTTAGCACCTGCATATTCATAGTCATCATTTGTGCTCGTGTTTAGCACCTATACCCCATATGAGAGAGTTTTCATGTTTTACTAGTATAACTATGTGGGGAATTTACACTATAGAACTTGGGTTGTATATTCCAATGATGAGCTTCCTCAAAAGTGCTCTAGGTCTTCGTGAGCAACCAAGTTGGATGCACCCCCACTAGTTTCATTGGAGAGCTTTCATACACATATAGCTCTATGTGCATCCGTTGCATGGCAATCACTACTCCTTTAATAGCTTCGATTATAAGACTTCCTCTTGTCTAATAATCACTTATAGCTTTGTAAGACTTTCTTCCATTTGGCCTTCCAAACCCCCATTAACGTTCTTTATGCCATAACATCCTGGTGCTAATACCAAATGCTTGCGCTCACCGGTTGAGTAGACTTCGAAACAGTTGATTCATGACGTTCATGTTTATGTTTACTTGACTGAATCCTTCTTATGTTGTGAAAATTTACTTGATGCTTGGAATGAAGGATAGAACTTCTACGCTGAATACTTAACACATCTTTAATGAACTTTGTACGGTTTCATGTCTTTGAAGCAATAGTTCATTAAAACTTCTAGCTTGTTTAACTCTTGCATTATCATCTCTTATATCAATATAGACATTTGCTTTGAGTGATTTGATCTCAGTTCATATGCTTTACATCATTATTGGATCAAGATTATGTTGGTAGCATGTCACTTCAGAAATTATCTTTGTTATCGTTTACCTACTCGAGGACGAGTAGGAACTAAGCTTGGGGATGCTGATACGTCTCCAATGTATCTATAATTTCTTATGTTCCATGCTTGTTTTATGACAATACCTACATGTTTTGTTCACACTTTACATCGTTTTGATGCATTTTCCGGAACTAACCTATTGACGAGATGCCGAAGTGCCAGTTACTATTTTCTGCTATTTTTGGTTTTAGAAATCCTAGTAAGGAAATATTCTCGGAATTGGACGAAATCAACGCCCAGTATCTTATATTTCAAGGAAGCTTCCAGAGCACCGAAGAGGGGCCAGAGGAGAGCCAGGTGGGCCCCACACATGGTGGCGACGCGGCCAAGGGGGGGCGCGCCCCCTGGTGTGTGGCGCCCCCGTGGCCCTTCCGACTCCGACTCTTCGCCTATTTAAGCCTTCCTGACCTAAAACATCGAGAGGAATACGCCACGGTATGAGAAACCTTCCAGAGCCGCCGTCATCGCGGAGCCAAGATCTGCGGGACAGAAGTCTCTGTTCCGGCACCACTATACGGCTCCACGCGACATGAGGTTGGAACGGCATCCTTTTTTCTCAGCGAAGAAATTCTTCGGACAAGCCTTTCCAGATCTTTTACCGAAAGATCCTTCGAGATGCAGTCCACGTCTTTGTCGCCAGCATACATCCAGAGAGAGTTCTTGCGAGCCTGCAGAGGCTGCACCGTGATCCTAAGGAAATACGCTGTAATTTGGATACCCGGCAGCTCTTTGCCGCGGGTATTCTGGAGCTCGTGGATTCGGGTCATCAGCGCTTATGTCGTCGTTCTCTCTTCTTTGGTGGCCTCTGCGTCCTAGGATCGGCGGCGGAGAATTTTGGCGCTACCGTCAAAGGGGGTGATGTTATATTCAAGCGAGTCGGGACATTCCTCGCGGACGTACAACCATCTTTTGCGCCACTCTTGGACAGAGTCGGGAAATTTGACGTCGAAATAATCGACATCAGGGTGAACGCAAATAACAACACCTCCTATGTTGTGGGAGCCATTGCGGCGGAGGCAGAAGATGCGCTTCCACAAAGCCCAATTAGGTTGGACTCCGAGGAAGCACTCGCAAAATGTGATAAAAATAGAAACATGGAGGATGGAATTGGGAGTCAGCTGATGAAGCTGCAACCCATACACAAAAAGCAAACCACGAAGAAAATCGTGGATGGGAGCGGAGAGGCCGCGAATAAGATGGTCAACAAAGCTAACCCGATATTCCATAGGAGGCGTCGGGTAGCTCTCCTCGCTGGGGAAGCGCGGCGCGTCCTTCTTCTTCGCCAGGCCAAGCTTCTTCATGAGGTTGACATCCTAGTTCGAGATCTTGGATCTCTCCCACTCCGAACCTCCCAGATCTTGCGCCGCCATACTTGCGTCGGAAGTGCTGTGCCTGGTGAGCCTTGGCCACGGTGGCATCAACAATGGCGTTGGAGGACGTAGGGCAATGCGTGAGCGCTGGAGCTTTGTGGTTGCAAGGGAGATTTTGGCAGAGAAGATGTGAGTACGATGCAGCGAAGGGGATTGAAGGAGGAAGAAGATGAGTATTTATAGCAAGTCAGTCGAAGCGTCGCACCGTTGGATGATATGAGAATGGACTTGATTCTTTACACGTGGCTCAAGGGGTAAAAAGGTATTTTACTGTGAAGGAACTGGACAGGCACTACAGCACGCCTGCCAGAAAAAGTGGAGGACGTGTGTCCCCTACTTGCGCAACGTGTCAAAGTGCCGCAGACTTTGGGTCCACATGTCAGTGTCAGGACAGAACTCGCGTTTTCCCGATACAGTGGTCGTGGCTATCGTCAGCACTGATGTCCCTTTACAACGGAAAAATCTCGGTTGCGGTATATGAAGATTGGCGACATCAATGGAATAGTGGTAATCTCGAGAGCTTTTGACCAAACACAAGTTTTTGTTCAAATGCTCGGGGGATACTTTTTGAAGATTTTTTTTCAAGAATATCGACAAGGAAACTTCGGGCAGCAAAATAAAAAAAGAGAGATGAGAGCCTATGATCAAATACAAGCATTTGTTCATATGCTCGGGGGCTACTCTTATCAGAAGTGTTGTTTATACTTCTGATAAGAAATAAATGTGCACGATAAAATATAGAGTTCTTCAGTAATGAAAGTTGGGCCTACAGCCAAGTATAAATACCCGGCTGTAGCCTCGGGGGTTACTCCCATCGGAAGCGCTGATCGCTCACCCGATAAAGGTGGAAGAATTCGAGAAGGGAACAATATAGCGACAAAGATGTTAAAACGGTGAGCCTACAACCAAGTACAAGCACTTGGCTGTAGCCTCGGGGGCTACTTCCATCGGGAACGCTGTTTGCGTGCCCGATGAAAATATAAAGAGTACGATGAGCATATTTTGAGTTATACAAATAACTCTTCATATACTCCCATCGGGAAGTCAAGATAAAAATATACAAGTCATCCGATGACTCGAACAAATGTGCTATTCCAGCAGCCGAAAAAGTACCCGACAATATATTCTTAGAGTGCCTCAGTCGCAAATTAATCTCTGAATGCCGCAATATTTTGCGAAGGTAAGTCCCCGGGATCTGTCCTGTGGGGCGTAGCATCATCTCTGATGGTGTTTTGCTACTTTTTCCGTATCAACAGATGCGAAGAAAAATCCTAACGGACGCGTTAGGTACCCGATAAAACATGACTCGAATTCGACATCTGGTAAGACCTTAAGCGGCGCATGTCGAGTTACACCAGTATCCCGAGATCATGTCCGGGGATGTGATCTTGAAGTAGGTTTTGGTGGATTGCCGCAAGAGCAGTTAACTAGTACCTGATCCGTCAGATGAACTAGCCCCAATTACCGCTATCCCTGTGCAATATATGATTAATTTATTAAAAATATGTGTTGGCTCGAAGAAGTTGTGTTGTAATTATAAAGTTGGAGATTTTCCCTGATTCTTCGATTCAAGCAAAACCTCGGGGGCTACTGACATAGGCATCCCCAATGGGCCTGCCGAAGAAGGTACCCGGGGTTTTTGCTGAAGGCCCACGACCCGAAGATTATGAAGTTCGGAAGCCCAGTTAGGAGAGAGTTTGGAAAGATAGAATTGTATTAGGAATCTTGACTTGTAATTACTGCGGGACGGACTCAGATTGTCTCCCGAACTCTGTAACTTGTGTAATACGAAAACCCTCGGCTCCGCCTCCTATATAAGGGGGAGTTGAGGGGCAAAGAGAGGATTGAATCATTGTCAAAACAACCCTAGTTTTCATAAGCAGTCGAGTACTTTTCCGTCTGAAACCCTCGAGATCTACTTGCCCTCTACTTCCAACGAAACCCTAGTCTAAAACTTCTAGGCATTGACAAGTCGATACCTTGTCAGCGGAGGCATGGTGGAGATGTGGCGGAGCAGAGAGAGGAAGAGGAAGATGGGCGCAGGAGGTGCTCGAGGAAGGAGAGGGGCAGAAGCAGGAGCGAATGAGTGTGCAGCGCAGAGAAGGGGAAAAATGAGACATAGGGTAAGAATTGATAGCTGGAAGACGATGAGGCTCAACCATTGGATGAAAGTGGGAAGATCCTGGACCCTACACGTAGTTGTGCGGTAAAAAGTTTTTACATTTTATTTTTGACGAGAGGAAGTTACTGCGCGCGTGCCGGGAATATCAGAGGACATGCAAGGCCCACTTGCGCGACGTGGGAGGCGAGCAGAAACTATGGACCCACAAAACAGTGGTCTACCAGCAGTCGTGTTTTCCCAAGGTGGCCACACATGGCCTTCGTCAGCATCAACATCATGGTGTTGAAAAATCTTCGAGTTGCTGGAGCAATACATAGTTAGAAGCAAGCTCTAGGAGCTTATGTCCAGATGCAATCACCTGTTCATATGCTTGGGGGCTACTCTTATCAGAAGTATTGAATGCACTTCCGATAAGATGACGTGATAACGATTAAAATACATAGTTTGTTAAATACCATAAGTTGATCCTACAACCAAGTGCAAACACTCAGCTGTAGCCTCGGGGGCTCCTCCCATCGGGAGCGCTGACCACGCACCCGATGATATAGAGGGAAAAGAAGGAGAAGCAAAATAACAATTCAATATAGAGCTGAAGTAGAAGAATTTTTACATACATCTTCGAGTTACATATAACTCATGTACTCCCATCTGGAGGTCAACATAAAATGAAGAATTCCAGCTGCCACACAAAGGCACTCGACAATATATTCTCAGAGTGCGTCCACCGCGGTAAAAACTCTGAATGTCGTGACTCGAAAAAGAGTACACGAAGGTAAGACCCCAGGATCCGTCATATGTGGCGTGGCATCGCACATGAATGCGCTCTCCCACTTTATCCGCATCAACAGATGTGAAGAAAAAAATCCTGACGGACGTGTTGGGTACTCGATAAAGTAAAGCTGCGATTCGATTCATGATAAGTCCAGAAGCGGCACGTGTCGAATTACGCCAGTATCCCAGGTTTGAGTCCAGAAACTTGAGCTTGAAGTAGGTTTATGCGGGTTTGCCACGAGAGCAATTAACTGCTACGTGATCCATCAGATGGACCAGCCTTATTACCATTATCCCTGTACAAGATAGACATTGAGTAAAAAACTCAGCATGACTCAAAAGTTTTTACGATGGAGATTTTACCCAACTCTACGATTCAAGCAAAATCTCGGAGGATACTGACATAGGTATGCCTAACGGGCATGCTGAATAAAGTACGCTGGGTCTATGAGAAAGTATGAAGCCCATGGACTCGGAGATTTGGAGGCCCAGAAGGTTAAAGATCTTCAGGATAGGAAAGTAGACTTGTAATAGGAAACTTGTATCAATATAGGAAAGACCCAACACGGCTCAAACAGTTTGTAACTTGTACGACACAGAAAGCCTCGGCTTCGCCTCCTATATAAAGGGGAAGCCGAGGAAGAAAGAAGGGATCAAAATCATTGTAACCCTAGCCACCATAATCTTGAGTTGAGCACCTTTGTTCGGCTAAACCATCGAGATCTACTTGCCCTCTACTTCTTACGAAACCCTAAGTTTACAATCTGTAGACATTGACGAGTTAATCCCTCGTCACCCACCCTGATAAGTAACCTAAACCTAGAATCCACCCCGTTTAGCCAATTGCTAAAAATATTTGCAATGCTTCGCGACTGGTATAAGGTAGAATCTATCTGAATGATTTTTTTAAACGAAGGTAAAAGTTTTGTCTTATCCATTAATTAAGAAGAATGTATCAAGTTAATTAGCGGGAAACCAGGGAAAAACCATACAACACCAACAACGTAGCACACGCCCACACATGCCGAACAAACCCACTCAAGATCCAAGAACAACCATGACCAATGCAAGCTCAAGGCACCACTCCACTCCAATCCACTAAAATCAGATGGCCTCACACCATAGCCGGAGAGAAGACACCATAACTGCATGGGAGGAGCAGACACAAGACGCTCCAATGAAGATGAAGTAACAAACCCCTGGGGAGTTGCACCAACACGACGCCAACGACCAGCATCGAGGCAACCTCATCGACCGCACGACACAGAGCTCCATGCCCACAACACTAGCAAAGTTTCGGGTCCGCCGCCCCCCACATCCAGCTGCCCCACCACGATGGCAGACCGCTAGCACCACCTTCTGGGACCGCCGTCCTGACATGCGACCGCTCGCACACGAGCCACGACACCACATGACCTAGCTGCCCGCAGCCCAAGCTACATAGGGCAAACCTCTCCTAGACCTCGGCCGTCGCACCAACATCTGGGGCCGCCACTGTTGGATATAGTGCTCTAGAGACAAATAATAATGGATATATTATATGTCCAAATGTTCATAATTAGTTTCGTGCCATGCTATAACTTTATTATGATAAAAACGCTGATACACGTGTGATATTGTAAACAACCAATTGTCCCTGGTTAGTATGCAAGTGCATGACTGGTTCATTGAGGTCGATAGTTGGTCGAGGTTTTCCCCGATCATGGACACACACGTTATTGACAATGAGGTCATATCATTAGATGAATGATATGGTGGACATACCTACAACATAAGTATTGTAACACAATCATACCATATGGAGTTCAATGTTACAATATTTATTCAGTGCATAGTAGCTTAATCCTTAAACCATGAGATCATATTAATCATCATCTTCGAGCTTGCTTTAGCTGTTTCAACTGCCGCACCGTGATAGGGTGGTCATAAAGGCTCAGCTAGGTATACCGATGGAATGGTTGAGGCCTACGCTCGCGGGATTTGTTCGGTCCACGTGACGGGAAGATACTCTATAAGGGCCCATTCAGCGAGATTATATCCATGAAAGTTGCACAGCTAATGACTAGGTCATCGGGATATAATCGCATGTGAATGAGTGAGTTAGCCTTGTCACTAACGATATCAAACTAGGTATCGAGATAGCGATAATCATGTTTTGGACAAGTGCAAGTATTGAATGAACAAAGGAGTAAGACTATTTGCATAGATTCAAATGACGATCATATCTTCATGGATTTCATAGTGATCGCAATGGTTCGATCACTAGGCCCTCTAGTGATCATATGGTCGGTGACCTAGTCGACTGTCGATAGATATGTTATTCCCGAACCGTAGGGTAACACACTTAAGGGTTCAATGAAACTACATATAGTTTTGGATTCATTGGAGTTGAGAGATATATCCGGAATAGAATTTCGGTGAGTTCTGAAAGGTGTTTGGAATAGTTCGGGAGGTGTCTCGAACTAATATGCAATTAAGGATATGTTTAGTATTTGATTGAACGAATCAATATATTGATATATATTTAATTGTATAAAAATATGATTTTTATTTAATTAAAAGGTCATCCCTATTTTATTAGGCTCCCAGGAAGGAGCCAAATAAAAGAAGGGAAAAGAAAAAAAGGGTGTGTGGGGGGGGGGGGGGGGGCGGCCCACCCGGGCAGCCGACCGAGCAAAGGATGGGGGAGGCGCTGGCGCGCGCACGCGTGGGCGTGGCAGTGATGACGTTGGGACTCCAAGTGCAGAGTGTTGTGTCCGCAGAGTATTTTCTCCACAAGGGTGACTCGATGGTTTTCATCGAACTCTCGGGGAACTGGACAAAGAGTATTCTCTTCTCCCTTCTTCTAGCAATCCTGCAAGTAAAATAAAGGCCTTGTGTCCCCAAATCCACCGTGCGGTTGTCAAGCACAAGGTTTCGTGTAGTAAATAAACCCAAGTAAAAAATAAAGCAAATAAAACTAGACTAAATAAAATAACTAAGTAAAAAATGTAAAGGGGTTGATTGTTTTTGGTGTTTTGGATGCAAATAAGAAAAGTAAATATTTTTTATTTTTGGATTAAAATAGTACCGCAAATAGAAAACAAGATAAAATAGTATAAAGGTGTTTCTTATGATAAAAAGTGGATCAGGCTTCATGGGTTCACTTGACTATTCTCTCTTTAAGTTGTAGTGAACAAATAACAATTCATCATTGAGATATGAAGGTGCAAATAATAGTATGCGTAAGATCAGAATTAATATGGGCATCACGTCCTAACATAGAGATGATGCGACACATCTCTCTTATGCTCCACAAGAAAGAAACTTCATACAATCTTGTATTAAGAATTAATTAACAGAGCATGGCCAGAAGTACTTTGACATGAAGTTTGAATATCAAATATGCTACCTTGAACAAACACGATCCTCACTACTGTCACGTGACGAACATAGCACATGCTTTAACTTTATCCCTAGTGAGGTAGAAAAGAAAAGGCCAAGGCGATAATAGATCTTGAACATATTGTCACTATCCAATCTCTAAAATCAGGCCACTTCATCTAATACACACATCACCCCACACATGCTCTTGCATAGATGTTGGATCATAACATAAACTTAAGAACGGGGTATATAATATGCATCTCTCAATACATCTTACACATAATATTATCAAATCTCATAGCAAAATATCATAGAATAAGGATCCACCACATAGGTATTACAAATATGGCCATAATCATGTTAGGTAGCTCATATGACACTAAGAACTATGAAGAACATTTGAGAAATAGATAAAGCTACTGCCACAAACCCGTAGTCAAGAGGTGGACTACTCTCCCTTGATTATGATGTTGATGATGAAGACGTTGGAGAATGTGGAGATCCCTCTGGCGGTGATCCCGACGAAGTTTCCCCTCCAATCTTCTCTACAACAGCCTCTGTTTTCGTGTTTCTATGTTTGTGCGACACTCTCCTCCCGAGAACTCTTTGGGGCCATATATATAGTGATTTTTAGGTAAAAATACGTCGGTGGGCGAAAGAATCAGGAAAATCGTATGATCGACGGCCGAAAGAGGGTAGGTGGCGCGCCCTACCTTGCTAGGTAGGTAGGGCGCGCCACCTATGCTCTTTCGGGGCTCAGGATTCTCCAGGTGTGGTTCCAGGGCTCAGGGTGCTTCTCCCAATGAAAAAGTGACACTCCAAAAATACCAGGTCAATTAGACTTCGTATAGGTCTCTAAAGGTGAAAAATACACAAAACAAGGTTGTCCTGTTCTGCAGAGTTATAAACTAAATAAAGAGGATCATTGGTAAATCCACACAAATCAATGTAAAACATGGTATTATCGTCATATATGTTGCAAATATGTGGGAAATTCAATATGATAAAGGATAAAGTTCATGTATGCATTTTACATGCATCAATCAATCGGCCGGACCTCCTCCCTCTTGTTTGCCTCCTTTTTAGTCCCACCTTGCCCCTTACGAAACCTAGTACCCCCTTGCCCCTATATATATTGGCCAGTTGGGGTCAATTAAACATACAATTAATTGGAGAAAATCTCTCTCTAGTTTTCGACTCAGCGTGGTTCCTCGAAGAACTGCGCAGGGCGGAGACAACTCCACCTAGTATGAGGGAGCACTGTCGGGATCTGGATCCAGAAGATCTGCTTCCGCAACTTCACTGGATCAGAGTCATTAGTGTCATTGAGCACCGTACGTGTGCGAAACTACGAGGCGTTGCACCTGTGGTACTTGACATCGGGTAGAGGACTTCTTCACGACCCTGAGGTCAGCGTCGCATGTTCGACTATATCGTCCACGTTCTAGCGGACGTTAACTGCTATCGGTCTACGAGGGTACGTTTTCAATATTTCATCATTAGGGTTTGCGTTTAGTTAGAACTGCCTCGTGACCCAACAATGGTATCAAAACTGATCTATGTGTAGTATGTTTGTACGGATATATAGAACGCACGTGATTCTATAATATTTACACTCCCACGTGTAATTCTCCATTACCGAGGCATTGTTTGATGAAGCGGCCCTCGACCAACCTCACGCGTACACTTACGCGAGACCGGTTTCACACTTGACAAATGGCTTGTACCATGTACGCGACTAGGGGTGACAGTCTCTCTTACTTTAGTAGTGTGGAATTCGACAGGGTGTAGTAGAGATACATCTAATCGATGTTGTGGTTGTATGCTCGTAGGTTATGAACCACTCTTATTGCATAAGCCCAAAACAACCATGTAAAATTTGCAACTAATAAACTAGCTAGAGGCGTCTATCTTTGTTGCAAGGGGGCTTGTAACATGTTGTGGTCATGGTGTGTAGTAGTTTTTTGCTAGTTGTTACTAAGTTGTAGTGATAGCCCATCGCCATGATGTTCAATCAACTGGAGGCGCTACAAAGTGGGCGCCACTCCAGAGCATGTGATAATGTGATCTAGATGCGTAGATGATTCACCCATGACATGTCAACTAATACACTTTATGTAGATACCGACATAACATCTTGTTTAGTTGCTAGTGCCTCTTAGACATATTAACAACGCTCTAAATAAGATGATCCCGAATCAAACAACAAATTAGTGTTCATCCTTAGTAGCGCACCACAATAGATTGCTTACCGTAATGAAGCGGGCTGTGATGATCGGGCGCTATACATTAACGATATTCATGTACCGAGTGTGTAAGCCACGTTGCACATGCACAAAACTAAGGAGTGATTTGGCGAGACTAGCATGTACAGACATGGCCTCGAGAACACAAGATGGTCGAAATATCGAGCATGAGTCACAAGAATGATGTGATCGACATGATTGTCCACTCTTGAAGCTACGCTGCTGGCTATGATGATCGGGGCGACGTAGTGGATTGGGATCATGTGTAATCACCCGAAACATTCTTAGGGATAATGTCTTCTAGTGCGAGCTCATTAATTAATTTGATTAAAACTTGAACTCACAATAAATTATGAACTTAGTCTTAATGTCTTTGCAAATGTTTTTATAGATAATGGAATCACTGGCCTATCCAGAAGTCTACCTTTATGACAATCACTTCCTCATGGGCGCTAGCCTTAAGAGTGATGGGTCAAACTTCATAGATTGGTACTTTCGCCTCAGAAGTGTGCTGTGGAAGAATAGTGTGCTCTATGTACTAAAGGAACTGCTGGGAGATATGCCTGATGATATCGTGTGCGCTAAGGAGAAGATTGTCTACCTGCAATGCCGGGATTTGTTCATCTATGTCGAGCGTCTTATGCGGAGTACCATGAATCCTGAATCGACAATGCGCTTTGGGCACTCTAGTCTAATGTATATAATCATTAGACTCAAGCTGATGTTCTTTGCACAAGTCAGGCTCATGAGGTACAAGTATTTGGACGAGTTCTTTTCTATTAAGATGGATGAGAACACATGTCTGGAGGTTCACATAGAGAGTATGCGTAAGCGTAAAGCATACTCAAACCTTGTGGATCTTTGGGTTTACTTCATGCCAGATGACATCGCAGTGGTTGGGGTGATGCGTTCACTTCCACCCAGCTACAATGATAATGTCAAGGAGATTGTTATGAAAGGAGAACCGTTCACCTTCTATGAGATCATTGGAAAGTTAAGGACTTTTGATGAAGCACCAAATCCAGCAGAGTTCATAGATGACGAAGGTATATATATTTGATATATGCATCATAAATGTTATCCTTACTAACGCTTATTATGGATCGCAAAGTATTTGATACTCGTGTTGTTTTGTTTGAAAACAGGACCGACCGCTTGAGGATCCGCCGTGGGGAGAGAAGGAGACATGCGGATTTGAAGGCATACAAGATGTTGATGACCGACAAAACTCTCCCGCTACATTTATCATCTACGCCCTTAGTTATTACTATTTGAATAAAATATGTAATTATTATTAGTGAACTTTTCTTTGAGTGTTTTGCATTTCACGAGACAAGTTATTCATTATAATAAAGACAAGCTTGTTGTCCGCTTTTATGAATAAAAGCTTTGTGTTCACATATTTCGATTAATTAATCTTATTGTAATCTTGTCGATGATTATTAACATTTATAAGTCATGTATTATGCCGAAGATATCCTACATAATAATGACGTCATTGTAGAATGACACTATAGTTTCATTCATATTAATATTGCGTTTGTTAATACTTGATGAAACGCCTAAGTCACGGTATGAATAATCTTATGATGAATTGTTGCATGTGCCGCATAAATAAAACACCACGCTCATTAATTTGAATGAACAAAATATTGTTGAATAAAATACATAATGATGTATTATTCGACAAACCATAGTGAATATTGTTATTTGGTAACCTTGATGTGAATTTGGTGAATATGTGTATTTAATAAAATAAACTAAGATCTGAAATAACTTGACGGGATCAAGTATTATTCAGAAATAAGAGGAGTGTATAAATTAACAAGAAAAACAAAGGCTCTGCGATTGGATCAAAGTGATAAATTTTTTGATTTAATATTTTGCGTTAGAAAATTTACGAAAGGTCCATTTTCCAAAATTGGAAAACATAACGTGACAATATGTTGTTGTTAAAAATATTTCACAAAATATCTTAGCAAGTTATATTACTACATAGAAAACATATTCAAAATTAATATAGTGAACACTCATTTAGGAAACCATCAAAATAATTCATTAACTTCAAATTACGGGATAATTCTGAGACTGAAATGAATATAGTTCTTTGTAAAGTATTCTCTGAATTATGAATTGCAAATACAACCTCCATAGAAACAAAGAAGTAAAAACTTGTATTACTAAGAATTCGGTAGCGTTTTGTAAGGAGAAATTATGTTCTCATTTAAATACAAAGTGGAGCTAAGTGAAACTAAACAAAGGTAAATGTACCTAACCTCTATAAATAAGAGTTGCACAATGGAGTTGTCCGTAGAAAAGCTCTAAATTAAAAGAGGTGGATAATTGATAAAGATCCTAAAGTCCTAAAGTTTAAAGTTTTACTAAAACATAAGTAGGGTTCAAGAATTAATTATATCGTGGGGCGTAATAATATTCCTGGTTCATTTGTCTTAAGAAAAGATATGCCTACTGATACGTCTCCGACGTATCGATAATTTCTTATGTTCAATGCCACTTTATTGATGATATCTACATGTTTTATGCATACTTTATGTCATATTTATGCATTTTCCGGCACTAACCTATTAACGAGATGCCGAAGAGCCAGTTGCTGTTTTCTGCTGTTTTTGGTTTCAGAAATCCTAGTAAGGAAATATTCTCGGAATTGGACGAAATCAACGCCCAGGGGCCTATTTTTCCACGAAGCTTCCAGAAGTCCGAGGGAGAGACGAAGTGGGGCCACGGGGCGCCGCCACACTAGGGCGGCGCGGCCCAGGGGGGGCCGCGCGGCCCTAGCGTGTGGGGCCCCCGTGACGCCTCCTGACCTGCCCTTCCGCCTACTTAAGGTCTTCGTCGCGAAACCCCTAGTACCGAGAGCCACGATACGGAAAATCTTCCAGAGACGCCGCCGCCGCCAATCCCATCTCGGGGGATTCAGGAGATCGCCTCCGGCACCCTGTCGGAGAGGGGAATCATCTCCCGGAGGACTCTTCACCACCATGGTCGCCTCCGGAGTGATGTGTGAGTAGTTCACCCCTGGACTATGGGTCCATAGCAGTAGCTAGATGGTCATCTTCTCCTAATTGTGCTTCATTGTCGGGTCTTGTGAGCTGCCTAACATGATCAAGATCATCTATCTGTAATGCTACATGTTGTGTTTTTTGGGATTCGATGGATAGAGAATACTATGTTATGTTGATTATCAATCTATTATCTATGTGTTGTTTATGATCCTGCATGCTCTCCGTTATTAGTAGGGGCTCTGGCCAAGTTTTTGCTAGTAACTCCAAGAGGGAGTATTTATGCTCGATAGTGGGTTCATGCCTCCATTAAATCTGGGACAGTGACAGAAAGTTCTAAGGTTGTGGATGTGCTGTTGCCACTAGGGATAAAACATCGATGCTATGTCTAAGGATGTAGTTGTTGATTACATTACGCACCATATTTAATGCAATTGTCTGTTGTTTGCAACTTAATACTGGAAGGGGTTCGGATGATAACCTGAAGGTGGACTTTTTAGGCATAGATGCATGCTGGATAGCGGTCTATGTACTTTGTCGTAATGCCCAATTAAATCTCACTATACTCATCATATCATGTATGTGCATGGTCATGCCCTCTTTATTTGTCAATTGCCCAACTGTAATTTGTTCACCCAACATGCTTATTCTTATCGGAGAGACGCCTCTAGTGAACTGTGGACCCCGGTCCATTCTTTTAATCGAATACAATCTACTGCAATACTTGTTCTACTGTTTTCTGCAAACAATCATCATCCACACTATACATCTAATCCTTTGTTACAGGAAGCCGGTGAGATTGACAACCTCGCTGTTACGTTGGGACAAAGTACTTTGGTTGTGTTGTGCAGGTTCCACGTTGGCGTCGGAATCCCTGGTGTTGCGCCGCACTACACTTCGCCGCCATCAACCTTCAACGTGCTTCTTGGCTCCTACTGGTTCGAGAAACCTTGGTTTCTTACTGAGGGAAAACTTGCCGCTGTACGCATCACACCTTCCTCTTGGGGTTCCCAACGGTCGCGTGCTGTACGCGTATCAAGACTGTTTTCTGGCGCCGTTGCCGGGGATCTGAAGAAAAGTTACACCACAAAGATCTCTAACTCCCACGTCAACTACACGCCAGCAACTGTTTTCTAGCGCCGTTGCCGGGGAGATCAAGACACGCTGCAAGGGGAGTCTCCACCTCCAATCTCTTTACTTTGTTCTTGTCTTGCTTTGTTTTATTTACTACTTTGTTTGCTGCATTATATCAAAATACAAAAAAATTAGTTGCTAGTTTTACTTTATTTACTATCTTGTTCTCCATATTAAAAACACAAAAAAATTAGTTACTTGCATTTACTTTATCTAGTTTGCTTTATTTACTGTTGCTAAAATGGGTACTCCTGAAAATACTAAGTTGTGTGACTTCACAACCACCAATAATAATGATTTCTTATGCAAACCTATTGCTCCACCTGCTACTACAACAGAATTCTTTGAAATTAAACCTGCTTTACTGAATCTTGTTATGCGAGAGCAATTTTCTGGTGTTAGTTCTGATGATGCTGCTACCCATCTTAATAATTTTGTTGAACTATGTGAAATGCAAAAGTATAAGGATGTAGATGGTGACATTATAAAATTAAAATTGTTTCCTTTCTCATTAAGAGGAAGAGCTAAAGATTGGTTGCTATCTCTGCCTAAGAATAGTATTGATTCATGGACTAAATGCAAGGATGCTTTTATTGGTAGATATTATCCCCCTGCTAAAATTATATCTTTGAGAAGTAGCATAATGAATTTTAAACAATTGGATAATGAGCATGTTGCACAAGCTTGGTAAAGAATGAAGTCTTTGGTTAAAAATTTCCCAACCCATGGACTGACTACTTGGATGATCATCCAAACCTTTTATGCAGGACTGAATTTTTCTTCACGGAACCTATTGGATTCAGCTGCTGGAGGTACCTTTATGTCCATCACTCTTGGCGACGCAACAAAGCTTCTTGATAATATGATGATTAATTACTCTGAATGGCACACGGAAAGAGCTCCACAAGGTAAGAAGGTAAATTCTGTCGAAGAAACCTCTTCCTTGAGTGATAAGATTGATGCTATTATGTCTATGCTTGTGAATGGTAGGACTAATATTGATCCTAATAATGTTCCGTTAGCTTCATTGGTTGCTCAAGAAGAACATGTTGATGTGAACTTCATGAAAAATAACAATTTCAACAACAATGCTTACCGGAACAATTCTAGTAACAACTATAGGCCATATCCTTATAATAATGGCAACGGTTATGGTAATTCTTATGGGAATTCTTACAACAATAATAGGAACATACCCCCTGGACTTGAAGCTATGCTTAAAGAATTTATTAGTACACAAACTGCTTTTAACAAATCTGTTGAAGAAAAGCTTGGGAAAATCGATATACTTGCTTCTAAAGTCGATAGTCTTGCTGCTGATGTTGATCTTTTGAAATCAAAAGTTATGCCTAATGAAAATCATAATAATAAAATTGTTACTACAGCAAATGCCATCCAAGTTATAATTAATGAGAATATAAGATTGATGGCCGAATTGCGTGCTAGGTGGGAAAAAGAAGAAAATGCTAAAGAAGATAATATAGCTAAAGTTTGGACTATTACCACCACTAGTAATGCTAATGCTCCACATGTTGCTGCACCTCCTACTATTAATGGTAAAAGAATTGGTGTTGGCAATGTTTCCACTTCTAATGCAAAGCGTAAAAAACTTCCTGAAACTGCTAAAATTACTAAAACTGCCTGTGATAAAACTGCTGAAATTTTTTCCAACATTGGGGATAATGATCCCATTGCTTTAGATTATAATGGTTTGGATTTTGATGATTGCCACATCTCTGAAGTTATAAAGTTCTTACAAAAACTTTCTAAGAGTCCTAATGCTAGTGCTATAAATTTGGCTTCCACGAAACATATTACAAATGCTCTCATAAAAGCTAGAGAAGAGAAATTAGAACGCGAAGCTTCTATTCCTAGGAAGCTAGAGGATGGTTGGGAGCCCATCATTAAGATGAAGGTCAATGACTTTGATTGTAATGCTTTATGTGATCTTGGTGCAAGTATTTCCGTTATGCCTAAGAAAATCTATAATATGCTTGACTTGCCACCATTGAAAAATTGTTATTTGGATGTTAATCTCGCTGATAATTCTACAAAGAAACCTTTGGGGAGAGTTGATAATGTTCGCATTACCGTTAACAATAACCTTGTCCCCGTTGATTTTGTTGTCTTGGATATTAAATGCAATGCATCTTGTCCCATTAAATTGGGAAGACCTTTTCTTCGAACTGTTGGTGCTATCATTGATATGAAGGAAGGTAATATTAAATATCAATTTCCTCTCAAGAAAGGTATGGAACACTTCCCTAGAAAGAGAATGAAGTTACCTTTTGATTCTATCATTAGAACAAATTATGATGTTGATGCTTCGTCTCTTGATAATACTTGATACACACTTTCTGCGCCTAGCTGAAAGGCGTTAAAGAAAAGCGCTTATGGGAGACAACCCATGATTTTACTACTGCACTTTTGTTTTATATTTGAGTCTTGGAAGTTGTTACTACTGTAGCAACCTCTCCTTATCTTAGTTTTGTTGCATTGTTGTGCCAAGTAAAGTCTTTGATAGTAAGGTTCATACTAGATTTGGATTACTGCACAGAAACAGATTCCTTGCTGTCACGTATCTGGGCCTAATTCCCTGTAGGTAACTCAGAAAATTATGCCAATTTACGTGAGTGATCCTCAGATATGTACGCAACTTTCATTCAATTTGAGAATTTTCATTTGAGCAAGTCTGGTGCCTCAATTAAATTCGTCTTTACGAACTGTTCTGTTTTGACAGATTCTGCCTTTTATTTCGCATTGCCTGTTTTGCTATGCTTGATGGATTTTTCTATTCCATTAACTTTCAGTAGCTTTGTGCAATGTTCAGAAGTGTTAAGAATTATTATGTCACCTCTGAACATGTGAATTTTTATTGTACACTAACCCTCTAATAAGTTGTTTTGAGTTTGGTGTGGAGGAAGTTTTCAAGGATCAAGAGAGGGAGATGATACAATATGATCAAGGAGAGTGAAAGCTCTAAGCTTGGGGATGCCCTGGTGGTTCACCCCTGCATATTTCAAGAAGACTCAAGCGTCTTAGCTTGGGGATGCCCAAGGCATCCCCTTCTTCATCGACAACATTATCAGGTTCCTCTAGTGAAACTATATTTTTATTCCATCACATCTTATGTACTTTGCTTGGAGCGTCTGTTTGTTTTTGTTTTTGTTTTGTTTGAATAAAATGGATCCTAGCATTCATTGTGTGGGAGAGAGACACGCTCCGCTGTTGCATATGGACAAATATGTCCTTAGGCTTTACTCATAGTATTCATGGCGAAGGTTGAATCTTCTTCGTTAAATTGTTATATGGTTGGAAACGGGAAATGCTACATGTGGTAATTCGTAAAATGTCTTGGATAATTTGATACTTGGCAATTGTTGTGCTCATGTTTAAGCTCTTGCATCATATACTTTGCACCTATTAATGAAGAAATACATAGAGCTTGCTAAAATTTGGTTTGCATAATTGGTCTCTCTAAGGTCTAGATAATTTCTAGTAAGAGTTTGAACAACAAGGAAGACGGTGTAGAGTCTTATAATGTTTACAATATGTCTTTTATGTGAGTTTTGCTGCACCGCTTCATACTTGTGTTTGTTTCAAATAGCCTTGCTAGCCTAAGCCTTGTATCGAGAGGGAATACTTCTCATGCATCCAAAATCCTTGAGCCAACCACTATGCCATTTGTGTCCACCATACCTACCTACTACATTGTATTTCTCCGCCATCCCAAAGTAAATTGCTTGAGTGCTACCTTCAAATTTCTATCCTTCACCTTTGCAATATATAGCTCATGGGACAAATAGCCTAAAAACTATTGTGGTATTGAATATGTACTTATGCATTTTATCTCTTATTAAGTTGCTTGTTGTGCGATAACCATGTTCCTGGGGACGCCATCAACTACTCCTTGTTGAATATCATGTAAGTTGCTATGCATGTCCGTCTTGTCTAAAGTAAGGGCAATTTACCATGAGTTGAATGGTTTGAGCATGCATACTGTTAGAGAAGAACATTGGGCCGCTAACTAAAGCCATGATCCATGGTGGAAGTTTCAGTTTTGGACAAATATCCTCAATCTCATATGAGAAAATTTAATTGTTGTTGAATGCTTAAGCATTAAAGAGGAGTCCATTATCTGTTGTCTATGTTGTCCCGGTATGGATGTCTAAGTTGAGAATAATCAAAAGCGAGAAATCCAATGCGAGCTTTCTCCTTAGACCTTTGTACAGGCGGCATAGAGGTACCCCTTTGTGACACTTGGTTAAAACATATGTATTGCGGTGATAATCCAGGTAATCCGAGCTAATTATGACAAGGTGCGGGCACTATTAGTATACTATGCATGAGGCTTGCAACTTGTAGGATATAATTTACATAACACATATGCTTTATTACTACCGTTGACAAAATTGTTTCTTGTTTTTGATAACCCACAAGTATAGGGGATCGCAATAGTCTTCGAGGGAAGTAAAACCCAAATTTATTGATTCGACACAAGGGGAGGTAAAGAATACTTATAAGCCTTAACAACTGAGTTGTCAATTCAGCTGCACCTGGAAAAGCACTAGCAACAGGGGTGATGTGAAAGTAGCAGTAATATGAGAGCAATAGTAAAAGTAACACAGCAGCGGTAGCAGTACCACAGAGGCGATGGCACCAGAAAATAGTTGATACTACTTCCAATGACATATAGAACGAGTATATAATGATGAGAGATGGACCGGGGTTCCCAGCGATCTACACTAGTGGTAACTCTCCAATAACAAGTGACAAGTGTTGGGTGAACAAATTACGGTTGGGCAATTGATAGGATTGATAAAGCATTAAGAAAGAACATCAATTCATTAATCATGTAGGCATGTTTTCCATATATAGTCGTACGTGCTTGCAATGAGAAACTTGCACAACATCTTTTGTCCTACCAGCCGGTGGCAGCCGGGCCTCAAGGGAATCTACTGGATATTAAGGTACTCCTTTTAATAGAGCACCGGAGCAAAGCATTAACACTTGGTGAAAACATGTGATCCTCATACCTACGCCTTCCCCTCCAGTTGTCCCAATTTCTGTCACTTTGGGGCCTTTGGTTCCGGACATAGACATGTGCATACAACTTGTAGATACAATCTAAGCAATAAGTATAGAGCTTAAATCTAAGATCATGCCACTCGAGCCCTAGTGACAAGCATTAAGAATAACAAGATTGCAGCAACAATAACTTCACAAACTTTATAGATAGACTAATCATAATGTATCATCCATCGGATCCCAACAAACACAACACCGATTACATCAGATGAATCTCAATCATGTAAGGCAGCTCATGAGATCATTGTATTGAAATACATGGAGGAGAGAATACCAACTAGCTACTGCTAGAACCCGTAGTCCATGGGGGAACTACTCACGGAGCATGATGGAGGCGGTGGCGTTGATGGAGATGGCTTCCGGGGGCACTTCCCCGTCCCGGCAGGGTGCCGGAACAGAGACTTCTGTCCCCCGAATTGGAGTTTCGCGATGGCGGCGGCGCCCCTGGAGTCTTTCTGGAGTTTCGTCAATTGGTATCGAGTTTTTAGGTCGAAAGGGCTTATATGGGCGAAGAGGCGGCGCAGGAGGGGCGACAGGGTGGCCCCACACCAGGCCGGCGCGGCCAGAGGCCAGCCCGCGTGGCCCACATGTGTGGTGGCCCCCTGGCTCTCCTCCGACTCCCCTTCGGTGTTCTGGAGCCTTCCGGGAAAAATAAGATCTTTGGCGTTGATTTCGTCCAATTCCGAGAATATTGCCCGAACAGCCTTTCTGGAACCAAAAACAGCAGAAAATAGGAACTGGCACTGTGGCATCTTGTTAATAGGTTAGTTCCGGAAAACGCATAAAAACATTATAAAGTGCAAGCAAAACATGTAAGTATTGTCATAAAACAAGCATGGAACATCAGAAATTATGGATACGTTGGAGACATATCAGCATCCCCAAGCTTAGTTCCTACTCGTCCTCGAGTAGGTAAACGATAAAAAGAATAATTTCTATAGTGACATGCTACTTACATAACCTTGATCATACTATTACAAAGCATATGAAATGAATGAAGTAACTCAAGGCAATAATCTATAGTTGCTAACAAATAGATAACATATAGCAAAAGTTTTCATGAATAGTACTTTCAAGACAAGCATCAAAAAGTCTTGCACAAGAGTTAACTCATAAAGCAATAAATTCAAAGTAAAGGCATCGAAGCAACACAAAGGAAGATATAAGTTTCAGCGGTTGCTTTCAACTTTCAACATGCATATCTCATGGATAATTGTCAACGTAAAGTAATATGATGAATGCAAATAAGCAAGTATGTAAGAATCAATGCACAGTTAACACAAGTGTTTGCTTCTAAGATGGAAGGAAGTAGGTAAACTGACTCAACATAAAGTAAAAGAAAGGCCCTTCGCAGAGGCAAACATTGATTGCTATATTTGTGCTAGAGCTTTGGTTTTGAAAACATAAAGAGAGCATAAAAGTAAAGTTTTGAGAGGTGTTTGTTGTTGTCAACGAATGGTAGTGGGCACTCTAACCCCCTTGCCAGACAAACCATCAAAGAGCGGCTCCCATTTTATTTTATTTTTGGGTGGCACTCCTTCCAACCTTTTTTTCACAAACCATGGCTAACCGAATCCTCGGGTGCCTGCCAACAATCTCATACCATGAAGGAGTGCCCTTTTATTTTAGTTTTATTATGATGACACTCCTCCCCACCTTTGCTTTCTCAAGCCATGGCTAACCGAATCCTCGGGTGCCGTCCAACAATCACATACCATGGAGGAGTGTCTATTTAGGTTAATTAATTTGGGACTGGGAATCCCATTGCCAGCTCTTTTTGCAAAATTATTGGATAAGCGGATGAAGCCACTAGTCCATTGGTGAAAGTTGCCCAACAAGATTGAAAGATAAACACCACATACTTCCTCATGAGCTATAAAACATTGACACAAATCAGAGGTGATAAATTTTGAATTGTTTAAAGGTAGCACTCAAGCAATTTACTTTGGAATGGCAGGAAATACCACATAGTAGGTAGGTATGGTGGACACACATGGCATAGTTTTGGCTCAAGGTTTTGGATGCACGAGAAGCATTCCCTCTCAGTACAAGGCTTTGGGCTAGCAAGGTTGTTTGAAGCAAACACAAGTATGAACCGGTATAGCAAAACTTACATAAGAACATATTGCAAGCATTATAATACTCTACACTGTCTTCCTTGTTGCTCAAACACTTTTACCCGAAAATATCTAGACCTTAAGAGAGACCAATCATGCAAACCAATTTTAACAAGCTCTACAGTAGTTCTCCACTAATAGGTTTAAACTACATGAAAAAAAAAACTTAATCATGATCTACTTGAGAGCTCAAAACAATTGCCAAGTGTCAAATTATCCAAGACATTATGAGGCATTTTCTGTTTCCAACCAAATAAGTATTGTAGCTTCCAACTTTTACCATTGAACATTAAAAGTAAAACGAAGAACAAGTGTTCATATGAAAAAGCGGAGCGTGTCTCTCTCCCAAACGAGGATTGCTAGGATCCAATCTTATTCAAACAAAAACAAAACGAAAATAAACACACAGACGCTCGAAGTAAAGCACATAAGATGTGACTGAATAAAAATATAGTTTCAATAGAAGTGACCTGATAAGTTGATGAAGAAGGGGATGCCTTGGGCATCCCCAAGCTTAGACGCTTGAGTCTTCTTGAAATATGCAGGGATGAACCACGGGGGCATCCCCAAGCTTAGACTTTTCACTCTTCTTGATCATATATCATCCTCATCTCTTGACCCTTGAAAACTTCCTTCACACCAAACTTCTCATAAACTTCATTAGAGGGGTTAGTACTCAAAAAATTTGAATCCACCTTGGTCCTGTAGTGACACATTGCAAGAACTCAATAAAACATTAGCTACAGCTCTCCACGTCTAGAAAGCCTTGCTTAAAGTCCACAAGAGACAATGCAAAAAACAGAGACAGAATCTGCCAAAACAGAACAGCCAGTAAATACGAATTTTAAAGAGGTACTTCCGTTGCTCAAATCAGAAAACTCAAAACTAATGAAAGTTGCGTACATATCTGAGGATCACACACGTAAATTGGCAGATTTTTCTGAGTTACCTACAGAGAATCATACCCAGATTCGTGTCAGATAGAAATCTGTTTCTGCGCAGAAATCCAAATCTAGTATCAACCTTCGATTAGAGGCTTCACTTGGCACAACATTGCAATAAAATAAAGATAAGGAGAGGTTGCTACAGTAGTAACAACTTCCAAGACACAACAAAACAGTAGCAAAATAAACACATGGGTTATCTCCCAAGAAGTGCTTTCTTTATAGCCATTAAGATGGGCTCAGCAATTTTAATGATGCACTCGCAAGAAATAAGAGTTGAAGCAAAAGAGAGCATCAAAAAGCAAATTCAAAACACATTTAAGTATAACCCACTTCCTATGCATAGGAATCTTGTACACAAATAAATTTATGAAGAACAAAGTGACAAGCATAAGAAGATAAAACAAGAGTAACTTCAAAATTTTAAGCACATAGAGAGGTGTTTTAGTACCATGAAAATTTCTACTACCATATTTTCCTCTCTCATAATAATTTTCAGTAGCTTCATGAATAAACTCAACAATATAACTATCACATGCAGCATACTTTTCATGATCCGTAGACATATAATTTTTATTAGGCTCAAAAATAGTGGGATTAAAACTTTCAAACTCGCTTTTATCAATAATATAACAAGATGATTGATCAATCTCAAGAGATATGGGACACATAGATAAAGTCAAGAACTCTCCAATCCCATTTTCATTAGTAGTACAATTAATATTATCAAGTAACATAGGACCACCATCTAGAGCTTTATCATAAACATTTGCCAAGCAAAATTCTTTAGTACCATGCATTTCGACATCAGGCACAAACAAAGCATTATCATAAGATTTATCAAAGTAGCATGGATTATCATAAATAACAGTAGCATAATTATTCTCACAAGTTTTACTCATAGGTACTATTTCAAGAGAATCCACAGGAACATAACATTCAACCTCTTTCGGTAAGCATGGAGGACAATCAAATAGTGTAAGAGATAAAGAGTTACTCTCATTAGAAGGTTGGCATGGGTAGCTAATCCATTCTTCCTCCTTTTGTTCGTCACTCTCCTCTTCTTTTTCATCCAATGAGCTTTCAGGTTCATCAATTTCCTCCTCTTTTTCATCCAATGAGCTTTCAGGTTCATCAATTTCTTCTTCCACAGGTTTCTGCAAATTGTGAGTGCATTCTTGTGCATTAATGAGTCTCTCTTTATAATCAATGATATAAGGATTATCAGTGTAACTTTCATTGCAAAAATTAAGAATAGAAGAGACATAATCTTTAAGGTCCTTACAAACAACACAAGTTTCATAATTTTTAACCATGAAGGATTCTATCTCAGAGGCTCCCATAAATATGACAAATTGTTCTACCTCTTCGAACCCAAAATGAATATAGCTATTCCGATTATAGTTCTTAATTAAAAATTCTTCACTAAAGCCACATTGAAATTTAAGATGTTTAGTGTCCTGTTGAGAGCAATAGTTTATATCATGGCATTTAAGCAAGATTTTAGCAATTGTGTTCAATTTTTCTATCACAGCACTCATAACTTTACCCGTTCTTGATTCTCTATAATTATTATAATATTCTATAAGCTCCAAATAAGTTGTGGGTTCTCCCATAACAGCAGTTTTTAATTTTTAGGTTTTTCAAATTTTTATGGTTTTTTGGGTATATAAGAAAAGTAAAACAAGACAAAAAGAAACTAAGCAAAAGTAAACTAAGCAAAATAACACTAAACAGAAATAAACTAAGAACAAATAAACTAAACAAAAGTAAACTAAGGAAAACAAAATAAAATAAAATAAAAACAGAGAGATAGGTAGAGTGTACTCCCCAGGTGAACTTATGAGTAGAGCTATGCCTCCCCGGTAACGGCGCCAGAAAACAGTCTTGATAACCCACAAGTATAGGGGATCGCAATAGTCTTTGAGGGAAGTAAAACCCAAATTTATTGATTCGACACAAGGGGAGGTAAAGAATACTTATAAGCCTTAACAACTGAGTTGTCAATTCAGCTGCACCTGGAAAAGCACTAGCAACAGGGGTGATGTGAAAGTAGCAGTAATATGAGAGCAATAGTAAAAGTAACACAGCAGCGGTAGCAGTAACACAGAGGTGATGGCACCAGAAAATAGTTGATACTACTTCCAATGACATATAGAACGACTATATAATGATGAGAGATGGACCGGGGTTCCCAGCGATCTACACTAGTGGTAACTCTCCAATAACAAGTGACAAGTGTTGGGTGAACAAATTACAGTTGGGCAATTGATAGGATTGATAAAGCATTAAGAAAGAACATCAATTCATTAATCATGTAGGCATGTTTTCCATATATAGTCGTACATGCTCGCAATGAGAAACTTGCACAACATCTTTTGTCCTACCAGCCGGTGGCAGCCGGGCCTCAAGGGAATCTACTGGATATTAAGGTACTCCTTTTAATAGAGCACCGGAGCAAAGCATTAACACTTGGTGAAAACATGTGATCCTCATACCTACGCCTTCCCCTCCAGTTGTCCCAATTTCTGTCACTTTGGGGCCTTTGGTTCCGGACATAGACATGTGCATACAACTTGTAGATACAATCTAAGCAATAAGTATAGAGCTTAAATCTAAGATCATGCCACTCGGGCCCTAGTGACAAGCATTAAGAATAACAAGATTGCAGCAACAATAACTTCACAAACTTTATAGATAGACTAATCATAATGTATCATCCATCGGATCCCAACAAACACAACACCGATTACATCAGATGAATCTCAATCATGTAAGGCAGCTCATGAGATCATTGTATTGAAGTACATGGAGGAGAGAATACCAACTAGCTACTGCTAGAACCCGTAGTCCATGGGGGAACTACTCACGGAGCATGATGGAGGCGGTGGCGTTGATGGAGATGGCTTCCGGGGGCACTTCCCCGTCCCGGCAGGGTGCCGGAACAGAGACTTCTGTCCCCCGAATTGGAGTTTCGCGATGGCGGTGGCGCCCCTGGAGTCTTTCTGGAGTTTCGTCAATTGGTATCGAGTTTTTAGGTCGAAAGGGCTTATATGGGCGAAGAGGCGGCGCAGGAGGGGCGATAGGGTGGCCCCACACCAGGCCGGCGCGGCCAGAGGCCAGCCCGCGCGGCCCACATGTGTGGTGGCCCCCTGGCTCTCCTCCGACTCCCCTTCGGTGTTCTGGAGCCTTCCGGGAAAAATAAGATCTTTGGCGTTGATTTCGTCCAACTCCGAGAATATTGCCCGAACAGCCTTTCTGGAACCAAAAACAGCAGAAAATAGGAACTGGCACTGTGGCATCTTGTTAATAGGTTAGTTCCGGAAAACGCATAAAAACATTATAAAGTGCAAGCAAAACATGTAAGTATTGTCATAAAACAAGCATGGAACATCAGAAATTATGGATACGTTGGAGACGTATCAGTTTTCAAAACCAAAACTCTAGCACAAATATAGCAATCAATGCTTCCATCTACGAAGGGCCTCTCTTTTACTTTTATGTTGAGTCAGTTCACCTATCTCTCTCCACCTCAAGAAGCAAACACTTGTGTGAACTGTGCATTGATTCCTACATACTTGCATATTGCACTTGTTATATTACTTTATATTGACAATATCCATGAGATATACATGTTACAAGTTGAAAGCAACCGCTGAAACTTAATCTTCCTTTGTGTTGCTTCGATACCTATACTTTGAATTATTGCTTTATGAGTTAACTCTTATGCAAGACTTATTGATGCTTGTCTTGAAAGCACTATTCATGAAAAGTCTTTGCTATATGATTCAATTGTTTACTCATTGCATTAACATTGCTTTGAATCGCTGCATTCATTACATGTGCTTACAATAGTATGATCAAGATTATGATGGCATGTCACTCCAGAAATTATCTTTGTTATCGTTTACCTACTCGAGACGAGCAGGAACTAAGCTTGGGGACGCTGATACGTCTCTGACGTATCGATAATTTCTTATGTTCCATGCCACTTTATTGATGATATCTACATGTTTTATGCATACTTTATGTCATATTTATGCATTTTCCGGCACTAACCTATTAACGAGATGCCGAAGAGCCAGTTTTTGTTTTCTGCTGTTTTTGGTTTCAGAAATCCTAGTAAGGAAATATTCTCGGAATTGGACGAAATCAACGCCCAGGGGCCTATTTTGCCACGAAGCTTCCAGAAGTCCGAGGGAGAGACGAAGTGGGGCCACGAGGCGCCGCCACACTAGGGCGGCGCGGCCCAGGGGGGCCCGCGCGGCCCTAGCGTGTGGGGCCCCTGTGACGCCTCCTGACCTGCCCTTCCGCCTACTTAGGGTCTTCGTCGCGAAACCCCCAGTACCGAGAGCCACGATACAGAAAACCTTCCAGAGACGCCGCCGCCGCCAATCCCATCTCGGGGGATTCAGGAGATCGCCTCCGGCACCCTGCCGGAGAGGGGAATCATCTCCCGGAGGACTCTTCACCACCATGGTCGCCTCCCGAGTGATGTGTGAGTAGTTCACCCCTGGACTATGGGTCCATAGCAGTAGCTAGATGGTCGTCTTCTCCTAATTGTGCTTCATTGTCGGGTCTTGTGAGCTGCCTAACATGATCAAGATCATCTATCTGCAATGCTACATGTTGTGTTTGTTGGGATCCGATGGATAGAGAATACTATGTTATGTTGATTATCAATCTATTATCTATGTGTTGTTTATGATCTTGCATGCTCTCCGTTATTAGTAGGGGCTCTGGCCAAGTTTTTGCTAGTAACTCCAAGAGGGAGTATTTATGCTCGATAGTGGGTTCATGCCTCCATTAAATGCAGGACGTGTGATGAAAGTTCTAAGGTTGTGGATGTGCTGTTGCCACTAGGGATAAAACATCGATGCTATGTCTAAGGATGTAGTTGTTGATTACATTACGCACCATACTTAATGCAATTGTCTGTTGTTTGCAACTTAATACTGGAAGGGGTTCGGATGATAACCTGAAGGTGGACTTTTTAGGCATAGATGCATGCTGGATAGCGGTCTATGTACTTTGTCGTAATGCCCAATTAAATCTCACTATACTCATCATATCATGTATGTGCATGGTCATGCCCTCTTTATTTGTCAATTGCCCAACTGTAATTTGTTCACCCAACATGCTTATTCTTATCGGAGAGACGCCTCTTGTGAACTGTGGACCCCGGTTCATTCTTTTAATCGAATACTATCTACTGCAATACTTGTTCTACTGTTTTCTGCAAACAATCATCATCCACACTATACATCTAATCCTTTGTTACAGCAAGCCGGTGAGATTGACAACCTCGTTGTTACGTTGGGACAAAGTACTTTGGTTGTGTTGTGCAGGTTCCACGTTGGCGCCGGAATCCCTGGTGTTGCGCCGCACTACACTTCGCCGCCATCAACCTTCAACGTGCTTCTTGGCTCTTACTGGTTCGATAAACCTTGGTTTCTTACTGAGGGAAAACTTGCCGTTGTACGCATCACACCTTCCTCTTGGGGTTCCCAACGGTCGCGTGTTGTACGCGTATCAAGACTGTTTTCTGGCGCCGTTGCCGGGGATCTGAAGAAAAGTTACACCACAAAGATCTCTAACTCCCACGTCAACTACACGCCAGCAACTACAAATTACAAATGAAGCGATGATGGACTAAAGTGCAAGAAATGATAAAGAGTCATGAAATCCTTAATTGAATAACATTTCAAGATAGTAAAGTGTTGAGATACTTGATCTTATTAAGTATGCCAAGATGCTTAACTTCTTCCGAAGAAGAAATGAACTTCATTAAAAACTAAGAAAGTTTGATGTGCCACAAAACATGTTTTGGCAAACATCAAAGAGTTGACTACAATTATGTAGCAATGCTTGAGTTATTAGGCGTTGAACTGGCAGTCATAACAACTATAAGAATTGATGTGAAGGTTAACAAAACTGCACCATTTCAGAAAATGGGACAAGGTTGTATATATACGAGTTTGTAAATCATATGAATGCTAGAACACCTCAATTTTGATATTATGATCAAAAGGATTTTGGAGTTGTCCAAAATAATGAGAGGACCTACAATTGCATTAAATTGAGTGGGAGCTATATGTGAAACTCCACAATAACATGTGATGACATATTTTGAGTGGGAGAGTCGTATGAGAAATTCCGTCACATATGTGGTGACACATGTGAATGGAAATTTTGAATAAAAGGCTTAATATGTAAGAGACATATAGAAAGCATAACGTACCTAAAGATAATGAATGAAGTTGAAATGATTAAAAAACTGAAAGATCTATTACGCTGGATAAAGAAAAGGTTTTAATTAGAAATTTCAAAATTACCATCCTAGGAACATAATTCTGAAAGAGTTCAGGATATGACAAGCAAATATAGTAGTATTCTAGCTTGTATAATATAATAGAGTACACACATTGAGATGTTTATATTATATAAGTTCTCGGAGAAACATGGTGATGTTCACGATATTACAAATATAACTATTTGATGGAAGAGATGTGCGACATCACCTATGTTAAGACATATGGTTCCATCATTGAGTCTTGATTTGTAAAATGACAAAGGATAATCCATATTATTATTAGTAGAACTTGTTCTGAAGTATTTTCTAGGAAAGATACTGAACAAAAGATTAAGGTAATTCTCAGGAGATTGAGAATACTCCAACAAAAGGAGGAATGGAAAATGGATGAGCATCTGATGCATCACCATTAAGATCTACATTGATAAAAAGGCTGAGAAAATTGAATTTTCACTAAAGTGTGTTTCCGAGTATTCATGACAAATAAATTAAACGTCACTTTGCATAAACCAAACGTCATCAGATACAAGAAAGGAATTTCTCACTTAAGGTGCCAGAAGTTGATAACAGATTTGTCACTGATGAAATAATGTCAAACTAGGTGACATTATGGATTTGCAAAGAACATATGGATATGAGGATTCAGGTCACTAAAATAACCTGTTGTACAGGAAAAGCATAATCATAAGCTCATAAGTGTATGGCGTTGATGAGTGACAAATATGACTGGATTATTTGTACTCTAGAGCAACTGAAAGACTGTTGGAGATAGTGCTCTAGAGACAAATAATAATGGATATATTATAAGTCCAAATGTTCATAATTTATTTCGTGCCATGCTATAATTGTATTACGAGGTAAACAAGAATACACACGTGGTATTGTAAATAACCAATTGTTCCTGGTTAGCACGCAATTGCATGACGACTGGTTCATTGAGCTCGCTAGTTGGTTCAGGTTTTCCCGATCATGGACACACACGTCATTGACCATGAGGTCATATCTTTAGATGAATGATATGGTGTACATACCCGCAACATAAATATTGTAACACAATCATGCCGTATGGAGTTCAATGTTACGACATTTATCAAGTGCATAGTAACTTAATCCTTAGACCGTGAGGTCATATTAATCACCATCTACTGAGGTTGCTTTAGCTATGAAACTCCACACCGTGATAGGGTGGTCATAAAGGCTCAGCTTGGTATACCAATGGAATGGTTGGGGCCTACCCTATCAAGAGCGGGATTTGTTCCGTCCACCTGACAGACTGATACTTTATAAGGGCCCACTCGGTTAGATTATATCCATGAAAGTTGTGCAGCTAATGACTAGGTCATGGGGGTATAATCGCATGTGAACAAGTGAATTATCCTTGTCGGTGAAGATATTGAGCTAGGTATCAAGATATCGGACAAGTGTAAGTATCGAATGAACAAAGGAGTAAGACTATTTACATAGGTTCAAACGATGATCATATCTTCTTCGATTTCATAGTGACCGCAATGGTTCTCCAGGCCCCCTAGTGATCATATGGTCGGTGACCTAGTCGTCGGTCCATAGCTATGTTATTCCCAAACCATAGGGTAACACACTTAAGGGATCAACGAAACTACATATAGTTTTGGATTAATCAGAGTTGAGAGATATATCCGGAATAGGATTCCCGTGAGTTCTGAAAGATGTTCAGAATAGTTCGGGAGGTCTTGGACTAATAAGAAATTAATGATATGTTTAATATTTGATTGGATGAATCAATATATTGAAATATATTTAATCATATAAAAATATGATTTTATATAAATAAAAAAATTGAAAAGAAAAAGAAAAAGGTGGGGGTGCCGACCCGGCCAAGTGGGTCGGCCGACCCGGGCGGCCGACCGAGCCAGGGGCGGGGAAGGCGCTAGCGCATGCGCGGGCGTGGCAGCCGGCCGGCCCTCCTCCCTCATGTTTGCCTCCTTTTTGTCCCACCTTTCCCCTTATGAAACCTAGCACCCCCTTCCCCCTATATATAGTGGCCAACTGGGATCAATTAAACACACGATTAATTGGAGAAAATCTTTTTCTAGTTTCCGACTCCGCACGGTTCCTCGAAGAACTGCGCAGGGTGTAGACAACTCCACCCGGTACGCGGGAGCCCTGTCGGGATCTAGATCCAGAAGATCTACTTCCGCAACTTCGTTGGATCGGAGCCGGGAGCATCGTTGAGCATCGTACGCGTGCGAAACTACGAGGTGTTGCACCTGCGGCACTTGACGTTGGGGAGAGGACTTGTTCACGACCCTGAGGTCGGCGTCGCCTATTCGACTACATCGTCCACGTTCTAGCGGACGTTAACCCCTATCGGCATACGAGGGTACGTTTTCGATATCGCATCCGTTACTGCATTACTACATGGATAGATCTTGGGCGCATTAGGGTTTGCATATAGTTAGAATTTTTTGTTTTCGGCATCGTGACCCAACAGCCGCCCCGACATGAAGTCAAAAGTACCTCCTCTGAAGCGCGTCGACCCAGCCGACAACCTCGCCGCACTAGCAGCACAAGAATGCCACCCAAGCCACACAAGCAACATCCACTCCTCATAGCAAATTGACACTGTTTGAAAAGGTATTTTATTGTCTCCTCATCATGACAAAAAGCGCAATTCATACATCCATGTCAGTTGTATTTTGTAAGGTTATCTTTAGTAAGAATAATATCACGATGGAGATACCATGCAAAAAACCTTAGTTTTCAAAGGTATATTCATCTTTCAAATGGACTTAGTATTAAGAGCCGGTTGAATGGGTTCGATTAACGCTTTATACATGGAACCTACCAAAAAAATACCGTTCTTGGTAAGTCTCCAGTGAAATTTATCGGACCCCTGTATTAGCTGAAGCTAACCGTTGTAGCAGTTCATTTCAGGATGCCAACCGGGTCCAATCAGATCACGCCCGAATGTCATAGCCGGTTGAGATGTTTCAATCACCTTTGCTAAGGTATCATCTTTATGACGTACAATATTATACAAAGCTGAACACTGTTCTCGAAGGGTGGTTCCTCACAACCATTTATCCTCCGAGAATCTTATTTCTAACCCATCCCCGGATGGTGAAAGAACCATATGAAAGAAAGTACTTCTTAGTTGTTATAACATCATCATAAAAATAAGAATCTCCACATTTCTATATAACTTGTTTGAGCCAACATACTTTTTCGGTTTCTCCACAATAATTTTTGCCAAGACTTATGAGGATGAAGGACCGCGAGTCGTGACCATGGCTTCACTCGTGACTTGCCTACGCTACCAGGGTCTCGCGCCATATCCGTTCTCGTCCTTTTCCCACTGGGCATATCGCTGGTTTATACGCGTCCCGAACGATACCTTAATCAGTACGTTTAGTAGAGATCGAGCGGACTTGAGACTTGGAGTCAAGCGTTCAGCTCCCCTGCCCAGTGCCCAGCTCATTGTGTGCCGACAGGGTCCCATTCCCAGTAACTGCGCGCACGGCTCCCTGTTCCTGTGGACGCCAACCCGTAGACTACAAGTAGGCCAGTCTACTCAACTCATATCTGATGCAATGCCTTACTTGGGCATATCAAACGGCAACGTACGTAACGGTGAAAGAGAGTGAACCTTCTTCCTAGCTACTGCGTACATGTTCCTAATCAACTTTTTACTGCAACAGTCTTATCATGACATATATACCTTGGGATTAGATACACAATACCTAAATGTTGCCGGTGCACCACAAAATTGCAATCACTGAACAGCTGCATAGGCTAGACACCATGGGCAACCACTCCAATGAACAGATCGTCGATGTCATATGAATTGACAAAAGAAAGTATCAAAAACACCTCAACTTTTATCATGTTAATCGAAAAATCTGCCATGAAACCCTGATCTTATAAACAAACTCAAAGATCACGCTATTACTACCCACATAGCTTGGGATTTAAAAAAATAAATTGTGCATTTGTGGTGCACTTAACCATTTATTATTGGTGGTGTTTAATTGTGAAGAGCAAGCAACCTATCAATCAGTCACCGGTCGCTCTGCAACGATATATTTCTCTCTCGGAGTTGATGATGAAAGATTGGGTACCAAATGTGTATGTTTTATTGGACAAGAAGAGCTTTTATAAATAACACATTACGACACAGACACCCACCCATACGTATGGACGCTCACTCCTATAAACGCATGCATATAAACCATAGCCTTGTGAGCACCTTCGAGAGCCTAAGCCGGCAAATTTTGAGATTAACAAAGTCATAATAAACATCTCGCTGTTGACGGACACATTACCTATCACTGAAAGAATAAAGTCGTTGAGCAAGGCAAGATTTGAAAAACAAAACAACCGGACAATCTTGCCTCTGTGTCGCACTGTTCATATGTACTAGATATTCAATGAAATCAGGATATTGCCCAAAGTGGAGCATAAAGGAGTGTTCAGGGACCGAAAACAGATATTTGGAGAGTACATGGATGAAATAGGCATTAATTCAAGTTTTTCTTTTGACACTCAATTACAAGTTTAAGTACAGGATGTAATCCACTTAGGTCATATGAATTCTACATATTTTCACTAATTTGGTCCTATATCTCATACACGCTAGTGGAGTTCAGATCTGCAGCGTGGTCCATCTTCATGTCCATGTGGCCTACCGTCTCTTATTTCAATGGATATCAATCACTTGTCTCTAATAAGAGCATCTCCACTCATGCCCCCGGGCCCGGGAAGCCCCCCAGGGCCTCTTTTTTTCATCCGGACGGATGAAAATGGCCCAGTCACGCCCCCAGCTTCTCGTTTTCGTCCGGATTTGGGCCTAAATCCGTCCGGACTCCCCATGCCATCCTCGGTTTCCCGGGGTGATACCGGGGACTCCGGATGGAGCAAATTCCGATCTCTGGCCCGCGTGTCAGTGAAGTTGGCCCGCCCAAATTCCTCGGGATGGCTGGAAAATCGTTGCTCCCCATGCCAAAAATAGATCCAATCCGGACGAATTTACATCCGGATTGTGGCCCGGGTGCCTCCAACTGCTTGGGATGCTCTAACACATGTGCTCCAAATCCTCCTTGTGACGTTGAGAGGAGTATGAGGTGGGTGCCTTCAAGCGTTGGCGTTTGCCGCTTAATCACCTCTGACTATAAAAGGGAAGAGAGACTGAGATTCTTGGCACGCGAGCATTTGAACGACCATCAGTGTAGGCTCATACCACGCAGAACACAAGACAGGCCGTGTCAGTACTTCTGAGTAGCGCCATGGATCACTTGCCACTGGCGATTGTCCCGTCTTCGCCGGAAGGAAAGAGGGTCGTGGACGCATACAAGAAGGCGGTGACCACGGTGGCCACGGCGACCGCGTACGTGATGCTGGCGCGCGGCATGGCGCGGGAGCTCCTGCCCGACGAGCTGCGCGCCGCGGTGCGCTGGGGCGTGGAGCTGGTGCGCGCCCGCCTCGGCCGCACCCGCGACAAGGAGCACCGCGAGACCAACACCGTCGTCATCCGCCGCAACGTCGAGTTCAACACCGAGAACCACCTCTTCTCCGCGGCGCTCACGTACCTGGCCAGCACCATCGACCCACGCACCATGCGCCGGCTCTGCGTCGCGCGCTCCAAGGACAAGGAGACCGACGGGAGCAGCAGCTGGAGCACAAGCCTGCGCATGGAGCCAGGGGGCTCAACCACCGACACCTTCGACGGCGTCGTGTTCACGTGGACGTCGGCCGGCAGCGACGACAACAAGGACGGCGGAGGCCACTGGGGTCCCCGCGAGACCACCCTGGAGCTCAGCTTCTTCGCGGAGCACACGGACACCGCGCTTGAGAGGTACGTGCCGTTCGTCATGTCCACCGCGGAGCAGCTGCAGCGGCAAGACCGCTCGCTCAAGATCTTCCTCAACGAGGGGGGATGGAACGGCATCAACCACCACCACCCGGCCACGTTCGACACCCTCGCCATGGACCTGTCCCTGAAGCAGGCCATCATCGACGACATCGACCGGTTCCTCAAGCGGAAGGAATACTATCTGCGGATCGGCAAGGCGTGGAAGCGCGGCTACCTTCTCTACGGCCCGCCCGGCACCGGCAAGTCAAGCCTGGTCGCTGCCATGGCTAACTACCTCAGGTTCAACCTCTACGACCTCGATCTCTCCAAGGTGTACGACAACTCAAATCTTCACAGGCTGCTCATGGACATGCCCAATAAGTCCATCCTCGTCATCGAGGACATTGACTGCTGCTTCGACGCCAAGTCAAGGGAAAAGCGCAAGACACCCAAGCCGCCGGCCGATGGCGACAACAATTCCATCGCCGCAGACGACGACAACGATGACGACGAAATGCACGACATGGGAGCTTACCGCCAGCACAACATAACTCTTTCCGGGCTGCTCAACTTCATCGACGGGCTCTGGTCCACCAGCGGCGAGGAGCGCATCATCATCTTCACCACCAACTACAAGGACCGCCTCGACCCGGCGTTGCTGCGGCCGGGGCGCATGGACATGCACATCCACATGGGCTACTGCGGCTGGGAAGCATTCCAGACGCTAGCCCACAACTACTTCGATGTGGACGACCATGCTCTGTTCCCGGAGATACAAGCTCTGCTAACCAAGGTGGAGGCGACCCCCGCTGAGGTGTCCGAGATGCTGCTACGGAGCGAGGACGTCGAGACTGCGATGCCTGGGCTTGTGAAATTCCTCCAAGACAAGAGGCGTGGTGGGATAAGGAAAGTGACAGAAATCAAGAACGACCAAGCAGCAGCACAGAAGGAAATGAAGTAAATGTTGTCGGTTTCGGCATCCTCTCTTTCAGGAATCCAAGTTATACGAGTCGTGACATGTTCAGCAAATCAGGAGTATGGAATATCTATCCGGCGTCTTCAGAGTATATATTTTTGGCTTGTTGCTTATGTAATGGTAAACATTCCCTATGTAATTCACTAGTTGTATACTTGTGTTGGCTATCTGTTTCTTCGAGCTTTCGGGTCTGTCTATCCTCAGGCGTCTTGAAATTACAAAATTCCCAGTGACTTCTAGTTTCAGCCATTGATTATGGATCCTGCATTGTGATGCTCTCGAATGAGACTGAAGTGGCACTTTGGGTTAATTAGCAACAGTGACAACACAGAAATCTGGAATCCTAGTGATATGAGTCTGAACATTTTCAGGGAATCGGGAGTATGAAATATCTATCCGGCATCTTCGAGTATATGTTTTTGGCTTGTTGTTTATGTAACGGTCCCTTTATGTAAATGTAAGCGTTCCCTACGTAATTGACTAGTTGTATACTTGTGTTGACTACTGTCTAATGTGTTACTCTACTTCTCATCACTGCCCGAAAAACAATCTTTGCCGTGAGGAAAGAACACACGGCAATTACCTGGTCACGGTAAAGAATATCAAAACACACGGCAACGGCATTGCACACAGCACAATCGAAAATACTCTCGGTAAAACTTGCACATGCCAAAAAAAAAACTGAAAACACACGGTAGAGGAAATATAAGCGGCAAAGTGGCGGACACGTCGCCTAGATGACTGCGTTTGAAGGAGCCGTTGCGACGGCTGAGCTTTGTCATGTCTCCTTACAAACACACGGCAAAGAATGAGGGCCACATCAATGCCCCCATCCCGCGCGTTTTTCCTTCCCACCCAAACTTTCCGCAGAGATATCCCACTTTTTCTTTGCCGTATGTACCAGGGAAATGCACATGGCAAAGCCATGTCAAATACACACGGCAAAGCCTTTCCCGGCTACTTTTTTCCTTCCATTTTCTTCCTGCCAACTCCTTCCTAACATTTTTGCCCGCCATCTTTTAGCCCTAGCGCCACTATATACATAGCCATGTATCGGAGACATAATTCACAACCTGCTTCTCCTCCACCGATTCATGATGCCTCAACTCCTCTCCCCGCCACCGCCGAGATGCATCCTCGTCGGCGTCACCCTAAGCTCCACTGGATTCGTCGACGTCTGCGCACAGCCGGGCGGGGGGGGGGGGGGGAGGGGGGGTGATTTCGTGGCCGAAATCTCTACCGTCGGAGAGCGCATGCGGATCGGCACATTCAACGCCAAGGAGGAAGCCGTCTGCGACATGAACTTCCCGAAAATTGTGTCTAATGTGCAAGCGAAAATGGTTGCTCCCTGTAATGTCCCAGGTTTAGCGACGATCGAGGGGTAGAATTTAGAAAGGGATGTGCATTGCATCGTAAAATCTGGGGAAATTTCGCGCTTTTAAAAGAAAACTACATCGAAGGGGGACAAGTTTCTCTCTCGACACCTTACAGGGTTAGGGTTTCGAGAGTGCGATAGACTTGGACCTAAATGACCTAAACTAGGGTTTTCGAGAAGAGAGGGGAACTTTGCATCTCAAATTAAGTTGCATGATTGAATTCAAATAAGATATGTTTGAATTTCAAGATTCAAACATTAAATGATTATAGAATAATTCAAATTCATTACATAAATAGAAAAGCAAACATATAAATGAATATCTCATATAATTAAAGCTCATTAGAGAAATTTGAGCTTTATTGATTTCACACAAATAATACATTGTCATTACAATATTCCACATAAATTATGAATATTACAACACTTTACAGATATTACAAGAAATGAAAAGGGATAAATTAAAAATTACAAAGATGTTGCATGACTAAACTACAAGCGTTTCTTCATGAAATCTTGATCAATGCCATCATCTTCTTTTATTCCTGCAAAACAAAAACAACCAAAAGGGAAACAGAGATTATGCCAAGTGGTAAAACCACTTGCCAGGTTAGCAAACAATGGAAATGGAGAGGATATGACCAGGGATCAGCCGAGCTGATCTATTCACAAGCCCAAGTTCCAAGCACACACACACAGGCAGCTCACACTGCAGGTGTGCATGCTTAACAGCACATAGGGAGAGCTGCATGCCCTCCACACACACACAGCCAGGGGAGAAGAACCCCAGGACATGCACTGCTATCGACCAAAGGAGCACAAGGAGGGCCAGTATAAAAGCTTTTCACCAGCAAACCCTAGCCATTCCATCGACAGGATCCAAAGGGTAAGCATAGCTAGAACCACAAGAACAGGAAGAACAGCCAGAGCTATTCAACCTCTTCCAGAAACCACCAAAAATCAAACCAAGCATCACAAGCCAACAGGAGGAGCAGGGCAAGCAAACCAACCATTCAGAAGAAAATCCTCTACACCAACAACCTTTCTAGGAGCTAGAGTGTGGTATACCATAATCATGAACAAACCAGATGGTTTTGTTCAGCATATGCACAACCATGTATGCGCAGATACACAAAAGGGTGGAATAACCAGTATTGATGATCACTTGGTCATAGACCAAGAGTAACCTGATATAAATGGCAAAAATCAGGGATCAATCAAAGCCTATGACCATGGTTATGCCAACTAGACAAGTGGTAGCATATTTCCAAATGGAAATAGGAAGAAAACTATCCCAGACTTGTACCTAAATACACACAGACTACTCTAGCCCTTGAAAACCATCAGATGTGCAGAGATGAATGTTTTCTGCAAGTATTTTTCAACATCAAAAGCTTCTGGTAATCCAATGGATCACCAGCAAGCATGCACCCAACCACAGCAAGCCACAGAGAGGGGGAGCTACCCTTGGACAGCATCAGGATGTTGTCAGGGCCACCTCAAACCCCAAAACCATCTAGCAAAGCCATCACATCATCACCCAGTAGGGTTCAGTATGAGCTGGGGTACCCAACCGGTGGTTGGCATCCCTGTAGCTACATCAAATCCATCCATAAGATCATCACTGCTTAGCAGTTCACATCATTTATCAACTAAAACAAATAAGGCAACACATATAAATGATATACACAAGCTAACCATGCAATAGAGCCTTGCATCTGATCCAGAGGATCACTGCAAGCATCAGTAGATGCTTTATCAAACAAAAGCTTGCACCAGCACCAGATGTGGATCCACACATACACAGAGATAAGCAGCAGTAAGGCACAGGCAGCAAGTGAGCAATCCACCAACCAGCAGCTGATGATCATATGATCATCAGAGCTTGCTAGAGCATGCCAATGCCTGCTAGAGCATCACTGAGCAGCAGGGCATGGACCAGTTAATGAAATAGCCACATATAATCAACAATTGTATCACAGATAATCATACAAATAGTTTTATAATTGTATCCAGAAGCACATCATCAAGAAATTGATGCATATAGACAACAATTAAGCCAAGCAGAGCCTACCATGAGTTAGAGCCCAATAAGCATCACACAAACAACACTGGCTCTTGCTAAAAGCAAGGATTACTCACAGTAATCAAGCCAGGGGCAAGAACCATGGCTACACATGGTTATCCAGTAACAGCAACAGCAGCTGGAGCAACATGGCAAGCCATGAGCATCACAGCATGCTCATGAGCAAGTATAGAAGCATCCCAGAAGAAGGAATAGCATGAACATCACAAGCATAAGCTAGAGAGAGGAGAGCACCAGTACAAGCATAACACTAGGGCTAGGCCATGGCAAGCAGAGCGTAGTAGCAGCACACCCAGGGGCAGGCGCCATATCTATGACGTAGCACATAACAACAGCAGCACGACACACCTTGGCATCTCCTTGAGGAGAGACAGCCGCAGCTCAGCTAGGAGGCGGAGTAGAGAAATGAGAAGGAGGGGAGCACTTACAGGCGTAGCGGAGAGAAGCACATCCATGGCGGCACGGCGGCACACGCCGGACGAACGGCGGCGCCAGGCCACCACCTCGCCACAACGCCACCATCACCACGGCGGCACCACGGCGCCAGGGACGTCGGTGAGCGGCGGATCTTCACGGATCCGTGCGGTCGAGGTACAGCAAGGTTGGGGGGCGAGCAGGAACGGCGGCGAAAGCCAAATCGACGCGGACCAGACGAAGCGCCGTCGAACGGCGGTTCGATTGGCACCCGTCTCATCGCCGGCAATGGCCGGAGGTGGTCGGAACAAATCGGCGACGGCGCGGGCGTCGCGGCAGGAGAAAGGATTAGGGTTACGGCGAGAGAGAGTGAGGAAGGGGGCGAGTGAGGCCGACCGAGCCGGACGAGCGGCTCGGGTCGGACCTAACCCATTGGGTTCCACTAACAGGTGGGCCCAAGGGCAATTTGGTCATTTCACATTTCCAAATAAACCAGAAACTTTGAAAATGAATAGAAAATGATTAAGAGCTCTAAAAAATAAATAAATATATGAAAACCACTCAGTATAAAATTCTCTATCATAATAAAATATGAAAGGGAATTTTTGGAGACAAATAAGATTAAGACTTAATTTGATGAATATAATAATCATTTAAATAACACTTTATATTTTCAATAATGAAAATAAGCCCATAAATTCATTTGGACTTTAAAAAACACCTTGACAACATTTCAAGGTAGTATTTTTCCTTAAACAGAGTATCCCTAAATTATTCTTAGTAATTACTTCAGACATGAAATAATAAAGCATCGGGAAGGGGGAACCAAACCCTAAAATCCAAAAGCATGCATAATTGCTTCTTTAACCATTGCCCTTATCGGACAATGATGCTTCTTTCAGAGACAGAGGATCAGGGTCAATCCAAAGCATCCAACTGCATTACATCGCAGTTGCCAGGCAAGTTCATCGCTTGCTCATGTCATTTGAGTATTTTTACCAAATTACTTGCAAAGTACTATACTTATCACTCTTGCATGAAAATCAAAAATACTATTCTCATAACTATGAATATGACTATGTGGTTGGCAATGGAACCATGGCATGTGTTGATATGGTGGAGGTTCCATTGCAAGGGTTTATATCCATCTAGGATTAATAACAAATGTCGTCCAGTGATTCTTGTGACGTAATACTCGTGTTAACCATAAGATTTGGAATGGGACGGAGTAGTCAATTGTATTTCCACCTCTCGTACATCAACGGATGCGCTTACCGTAGCAGTTGTGTCTTGCGAGAACAACCGGAGGGTGGGGATCCCACTCTAATTCCCCACGGTAATGCAGTCTATGATGGGTTGCAACGACCGGCGAAGGTATCGGGTCGAGTAACCTGATAATAGTCGAGGTCGGATGGTATTCTATGAATACGCTGACCGGCGAGGACCCAAGGTCGGAATTGCAACAAAGGGTGGGTGTGCGAGGTAGCGGAGGAATATGATTGGCTAGGACCTTATACCGGGCCTCACACCATTGGAAGTGTGGACGGGAAAGCTGTCCGGTTGGCACCAAGGTTAAGATCTCTTGTGGGTAAAGCAACGCACCTATGCAGAGTGTAATGAATCGTGACCAGTCACTCCCTGTTCCGGGATTTGGAACTACGAACGCTGCCGGAAAGGAACTCCATGAAGTTCTAGTAAACCGGTGAAGGCTGATGGACATAGTTCTTATTAATAAAAGCAACCTTTTGAAGAAATGGTTATCAAAACCTGCATGGGTATCAGACTTTCTGGTCTGGTATCGTAGATAGTGCATTAAACACCTCTTTCCTAATATGAACTTGTTGAGTACGCTCGTACTCATACCACTCTTAAATCCCCTGCTTAGATTGCCTGAACCGTCTTGAGAAGGACAATAACGACCCAGAAGAAGCAGATGGGATCTGCTACGAAGAACCAGACCTCTCCGGAGGTGTAGAAGGAGTAGACTACCTCATAGTCTACGGAGGCGGAGACAACACCGAGGGGGAACAAACCTAGAATAGAGTAGTAGTAGTGAGAAGCGAGCAGTACGAACACCCTAGTACTTAACTGCTCGTTGAGAATAAATGCATAACCTGTTGAGTCTTTTATATTGTAAGCTAAGTTGGATTCACCTGGAACCCAGGAGTATTCCTCTCCAGACCCAGGAGGAACTCCGTGATGATGTATATATATGGTTTGTAATAATAAATGAATGAGTTATGGACCAGCTATGTTCTGTTGTACTACTTTGAGGGATGTAATATTTGCGGATTGGTACTTCGTGAGTGTTATATCAACGACTAGCATACTACAACATGCAGTGGTATGCAGGGTCACCACAGTTGGTATCAGAGCAAAAGCTTTGACCTTAGGTTGGAACCTAGTAAATGGGACCGAACGTTAGGAGTCAAATAGGATTAGTAAAGAATTCTCTAAAAATATGGTGTATATTCACTTGAGAATAAAAACAATCATATCTTTTAGTGCGATAATTCTTTACTATCACTATTATGATGCATTATTACTAATATTATACTCTTTCTTATCTACAGCCAACTATGGCAAGTTCACGTTCGGGCCGTAACGTGAAGGTGAAAGAATCCACGTTGGATGATTACTGTGGGGACCCCGGACTAGCTGTCCGAAATTCCCTGTTATGTATACAGTTCACGATCCCATGATCAGTGCGCCGTGAACACATAACCGAACTGATATCAAATTACACCATCCATTACAAAGCGGAATAAGAAAATTACAACATGGTCACATGACCAATACTTACATAATAGCCTCGAAGGGCCTAACTAAACATCAGAGTAGCATCATCACTTCAACAGCGCAGTGCCCAAGTCCTCTGCCTTAACCCTACAGGCAACTGACTGGGAAGACGTTCCTAGCTCGCATAGACATCGTCAACTCCTTCTTCATCTGTCGAACTCCTTCAAGTCTGGCCAAGTAAATAGCCAGGGACAAAGCCGTGAGTACATTTGGAATTGTACTCGCAAACCATCAAGAAGGTGATAAAAATTCTAACTAGAGAAGACAAGAGAGGAAAAATAGTTTCTCTCGTGGATGTAGCATGTGGAAGAGAAATAGTTTCTCTTGTGGATATAGCATGTGGAAGAGAAATAGTTTCTCTTGTGGATATAGCATCCCGGCATCTCGAGTGATGGGGACACTAAGGGAGTCCTATGACATCTCTATACCTTTGTTAAAGAAGAGGTAGCATACCGCCATCTCAATTGATGGGGATACTAGGGAAGTCCTATGACATCTCTATATCTTTATTGAAGAAGAGTCCCTCTACATGAAACACTAGGAAGGGTCACCCAATTTTGTTTCATTTTCCTCGACCATCTCCATATGGTCGGCACCAGCCTTTCCGTACCCTTCCGGTACATCCAACACACACATTTCCTTTGGAAATCATTTTCTAAACCAAAACTCGACACAGCTCGGTAACGGCCATCCCAACCGTCCATGACCGCGGACGCGGCTATTCGAATAGTTTTAACTCTGCAGAGTGTGCGCACTTTCCCCACAAGATCTGATAAATCCGCCGGGATCATCCCCGGTTCGTCATACGAAAGTATGTGAGTCTCGGATAATCAGTCGAAGCCTTTCGCCCATTCAACTTAGCAAGAGGTCCTACCCTATGGAGTATGTACCTCCCCGGCACCGTGGCAGCTCACCTGCTTTTGAGCGTGGCTCCACCGCCAAGCCAGGAGACCCATAGTGTCTTCCGGACGGGTCAGCCCCGAAGGCCTCCCGTTATACTATTGTCCCAACCATGACAACCCGGACTTGGGGGTAACCGTACCCTTGTATAGTTGTGCGGTGCCTCATGCTAAGAAGAACAAACGTCAAGCTAAGCCCCGTGCCCACGTTGAGGTAATGTGGTTGCGCGGGTTAGTTGTTCCGGGCGAATACAAAGAACCATGTGTCGATTTTCTCAAAACCCAAGTCACACACACATTCCTTTTCTCAAACATCTTTGACAAGATCCTTTTTGCCTTCATAAACCATACACTTGGGTAAGGTTATCTTACCCAAGGTTTTCATAAACATTTACAACAAGGTAAACCTTGAGGGGTTCCCAACCTAAAGTTTCATGAGTTGACTAATACAACACTATGGCCGAGATGAGGGTCATCACACCATTGAGGGTATGAAAAAGAGGTATTGGAGTGGATCATACTTGCTTGGGCTAAGCATGTATTATGACAACATAAGATGAAACTATACTTTCAGATTTGTGGTGCTATCTAACCCAATCCACAGTTAGGGATGAGAATTGACCAACACCAACACCATTTAGGGAATTAGGCATACTCATCACAATTTGAGAATACACCAAGGTCATGGTATTGATACTTCTACACTAGAAGGTGGTGTAGTATGAATCTTGTCCCGAGGTGGAACATGATCAAGCTAAATATAGAAAACAAGTTGGGTAGCAATGGACATGATACCATACACCCAACCAATTACCAAGACCTTGACAAGATAAAACTACTAGAGGTACCATGCTTGCATCCAAGCATAGATGACAACAACATGGAGATCATCACACATAGAACCATGATGCTATTGATAGCACAAGATGACATCCAAAGAGACATCATATCAGAGATCAAAAGATGGCTTGCCTTGGCTTATTTGTCCCTGGACTTCTTCAACTCCATCAAATAAGAATTCCCACAGTACAAATAAAATCCTTGTCCGATTCCACTTCTTCTTCTTCTCCTCCGAAATTGTTCGCATCTATCGCCGGAAAATATAAAAGGAACACAATCAATCACATTGCTCCAAACATAACAAGCATGCAACATTCAACAATCAATAGCTAACCACTTTACTAAGGGCTAACATACAAAAGACTTATAGATACTACAAAGCAACTAAAAGAAAACCCCATTTATTTACCTAGTAAAGGTATGAGAGTGCCACGACTTAGCAATTGCCTCTCTAGGTATCACCATGGCACAACTAAGTATCCCCTGGTAGATAACATCATAAAGAGGACAAGAGCATTAGTTTGACATCAAATACATTCACAAAACATTTTCAAACATTTTTGGAAAAGTAGAAAACAATTTTCCTAACTTAGTTTGCTCACATAACACAACATCCAAAATAGGAAGCAAACCACATTCCACATCATTTGAAAACTTAAGCAAAACAATAGGGCTAAAGTTGAGTTGCAGAGGTTTTGTTTTGCAAGCATAAAACAAAGGTTGCCCAGTTCTAAATAAAAGAGTTGGTCAAGGGTTTTAAATAAACCCAACAAGTTTTGGTCCAACAATGCATGTCACACATATACCTTACTAACAGTAACGAAAATGCATGAACAGAGACTAACACTATTTTTCCGAGATGGCCAGTACTAATACAAGACTAACCCAATTGGATTCACTCAAAAATATTAAACCTACAAATTTAGGAATTTGTTTGAATCTGACTGTACAGAAAACAAGATCTGTAAGCCATAAATCGTAGAAAAAATCCTAAAAATATGAGACCACTGGCATTTGAAAGATATTAAAACAGAGATGCATACACAATTGGATTTGGGTTCAAATTGTTTCTGAAACTCTCACAAATGGATTGACAAGATTACTGCATGTCTATACCATTTTCTTTACCTCTGGAGTTACAGAATAGATAAAGGTTTGCAACTTGTTTGAGATGATTAAGAAAACATTCAGTAGTCCTACAGAACTGGAATCACTCAATTAGGTTCAAAAATGGATTTTTGGTGATTTAAAAGCTAACAGCCATGTCTGCAGAACACACAGAACAAGTTTAATTCACCACAAATCGTACACGACTCATAAAAATATGAGGTCAGCTGCATCTGAAAGGTATTGAAAAGCTGGTTCTTACCCAACTGGTTTCATTCAAAAATTCGTTTCCAAGCTCCAGGTTTAATTCGACAAAGTCAGATCTGACCAGATCTTGATCTGTGAATCATTTCAGTTTCAGGAGGTCAATCGAAGTGAAACCACCGCCAAAACGAAGGTATTGAGGATTGCTTTCACCCGCAATTGAGTTTGCCCAAAAAGGTTTTGTAAAACTGGGCAAATCTAACAAACAGTCAATCTGCATGTTTACAGAACTTTATTTACCACGGACAATCCGTAACGAATTTGAGGATCAGACCAACGCCAAAATGTAGATATTTTCCGTATCTATCTGCGGAACTTTGAATCACTCGATTTGGATCTGCACACGAGATTTGGTGGATTTTACAAGTTTGTACCAGAATCTGAAACAGCAAAATAGCAGAAATTACTGCAAGGATTTGGACGAACCTTGCTCAAGAACTTCAGATCTGAGGATAGCTCAAGCTTCTCCATGCTTGGACCAACATGCACCTGCATCAAGATCCAATCTTAGTAATGGAGGAAGAAGAGGAGGAGATTAAACCATCTAGGGTTGGGGAGAAGATGGAGAGGGAGGCTCTCATGGTGAGGATGAGCTTGAGGGAGGAGGGGAGCTTCTTCTTGGTGGATTTCCATGGCCATGGCCGGCCATGGGAGCAAGGGGCAGTAGTATTTCGTGGGGAAGTGGAGGAGAAGAGTGTGAGGGAGTGGAGGATGAAAAGAAATGACCAAAGGAGGAGGGAGTGGCCGGCCAAGCTCCTTAAATAGAGGGAGGATGGTGGCTGCCTTCTTTTTTTTGATTGGCTAAGGTGGGTGGCTGCCCATTTAGTGATTGGAGTAGTTGGGAGACAAGGCTTGTAGAGGAAGGAAAATGGAGAGGAATGGCTGGTCGAAAATTGCATGCAAACATAATTTGGCCGGCTCCATTCTTGCCAACAAAAATGAACAATGTGGGAGATATAGAGATGGAGGAAGATTGTGATGGTAAAATATACCATGATGGTATTTGTTGCATGATGGCTTTGTGCCAAGAAGATGATGGTGATGGTGATGTACAAGGTTTCATGTGCATGCCATCTTGGAGATGGCCTCCACAATATTTTAGACTTGAACAACTCAACACAAGATGAAAAAAAAGAGAGAGTGATGATTTGACCACATGCAATGTTGCATGGGGGTGGCGACTCATCTCTTGAGCCAAGTCCTCATATGAAAGAGTGGTAGGATAATAAGCATGGCAAGCTTGTAACAAGGTTGACAAAGAAAGTCAATGTGAGAGGAAGGTGGTGGTGGTGAAGGTGGTATGCCATAGAGGAATGGGTTGTGGTAGATGAACACAAGGTGTGCAAGAGTTGTCATTTGAGAAGGATTTATTTGAAAGGTATATGGAACACCTCAATTGTTAGACAATTGAGAATGAACTCAAGTGGAATGGAATTTGAAAATGTTGAGAGGAAACTAGTTGGAACATAAAAGTTCAAAATATTCTACTTACTTTCTCAAGTAAAGTAGAGTTTTTCTCAAATGTAAAATAATCAAGAGGAAAACAAGAAATGGTGTAGGTACCATAAACAAGCTTTTTGTTAAAAAGAAAACAAAATAGAGAGTAATGTTTTAGAAATCAGTACTTGGTAGAAATGGGATGATAAACAAAACCCATTTCAGTTTTTTTTTTCTTTGAAGAAATATCTTGAAAGGTTTAATAAAACTAGAAGTAGTTTTGTGATCAAAACTAGAGAAGGAAAAACAATAGGGTTTTTGAGAAAGAAAACTTAATTTAGGGAGAAGTGTTCTCAAGGGTAGATGGTGGCTACAAAATGTACCCATCATTCCCACTCTTGGTTTTGTGAAGATTAAACTTGAATAAAAACAAGGGGTAGAAGTGAAGGGAGTGATCTAGAGTTGAATCATTGGATAGGGTATAAGATCAAGTTGAATATATGTGATGCAGGGGTAGAATGAGACATGCAGGATGTGGAAATTGTAGAGGGAGATGCACAGATGAGATCCATGCATTGAGATCACCAAGTTGTGAATTAAGGATGATTGAGCTATCTTGTACCACAAAGAGAAAATCAAGATGGCACACTCATGTTGTCATCAGGAGAGAGGTTTGATGTAGTAAGAAGGAAAACAACATTTCCTAAGTCACACATGTGTTTTATTTGGTGAGTTGATTGTTTAACCACTAGGGGTGTTGTTCTATGAGGTAGCTCAAGACAAAACTCAACAAGCAAATCAAGACAATTCATCTACCAACATATCAAGGCAATTCATCATAACAAACAGATCAAGGCAATTCATCTTAATTAGTCTAAAGAAAAAGTTTTTGTTCCCCCTAATTTTTGCATTAAGGACAAATAAACATGGTTGAAAAGGTGGGGCGTTACAGACTCTTCCACCCTTAAAATAATCTCGTCCCGAGATTACTGAGCGCAGAACTAGAGGGGTGGTAAAGCTTAACTAAAGTTAGACTCCACTCTCTTGTAGATGTGCCGTTGTAGAGAAGGTCGTTGCTTCGTCTTCTGGGAGACATGATGGATTCTTGCCGATGGCGAGCTTCATGAAGAGGTTGACTACTCCATGTAGGTGCTGGATCTGTAGCTTCTTCACGATCCTGACGGGGGTTCAAGACTGTGGGAGGGTTAGTGTACTCAACGGTACTTGAGCAGGGCTGAAAACTTTTTAGAGTTAGCTAAAAATTTAGTGGAAGACTAAGTCTTCCACCCTTAAAATTGTTCACCGGGGGTTTTGAAAACTCTAAGCTTCGGCCACGGAGTCTTGTTGGGCGCTTTTTGAAGAGGTCTTCGGTCTCTTGTCTTGAGTTGAAACATCTTCAGAGGGCGTTTTGTAGTCCACGGCTTCAAGAGGGGTTAGTGCATCCCACGTTTCCAACGGTGTGTTGGAAAGGTTTAAAATGTTAGGGTCAGCTCCAACTTTTAGTGGAAGACGCCCTTAAGATTTTTCGTCGGGTTTCGGAAAAACTCTGAGCTTCTGCCTTGTGGTTCTGTCTGGGGCTTCTGAAGAAGTCATCGGTCTTCCTTGTTCAACTGAAGAATCTTCGGGGGCGACGTGCAGACCACCACTTCAAGAGGCACTCACGGTGTTAACTAAACCATAGGGGACACGCGGCGAGTTTGTAAGTTGAAGAAATGCCTAGTTGGTATCCATATGAAGCAACAACAGAGGTCGTCGAAGACAATCTTCAGCTTGAGGGTCGGTGTTGACCAAATTAAGAAGTGGGCGGGTAAGGTACACCTAACCTTGAGTCTTCAGGTATCTTCAGGAGCTTCACTTGAGGAGGACCAGAGAAACCATGTTGATGTAGTCTGGCTTTGACGCTATTGTTCGCTCATCTTGTTAGACGGCGTGTTAGAGGGTATTTTCAAGAAGATATCCTCGAGGTTAACGCGAATATACTCCAAGGTTAGACCAAGTCAGTATGTCTTCTTGCAGAGGTGCAGTCACTCTTGAAGGTAGGGGCTTCTGCTTTCTTGGCGTAGTAGAGATGCTCCAGCTGATCTTGAAAGTAGTCGGCGTGGATAGGGGTCTGGGTTAGTTTCTCTGACGGTTGAGAATCGATGGTTAACAGAGTTAACTTATCCAGTAACTAGCAGTTAGTATTCTAACGGCGTGGTTGATGAGGGTAAAAACATCTTAGGGAGGCTGTCTAAGCTAGGTTATCACACCGAGGGTGTTTTTCAAACCGAAGGATCAAGACAATCATGCACACACAAAAAAAAACAGATAAAAACACTCAAGGCAACACACGAGGAACTACAAGCAATCATCACACCAGACATGGTACTCTAAGTACCCAAGGATGCCTAATACGTAGGGGTAGCTCAATCAAAGCGATTGAGTTTTGTCCTATCCATCCTATAGGTTTGGGGCTGGTCGCATATGTTGACGTCTTCATATCGTCAACATCAGCTTCAACTTGGATCCTTGTAGCAGTTGGTAGTGAAGGGGTCGGGTGTTGAGTCATTGATGATGAGGCGGAGGAGAAAACTGTGTAGAACTTCTAGTCTCGACATCCCGAAAATATGAGGTCTTCGAAGAGGTAGCTGTTGAGGTGCTCCCGAAGGCGGCAACTTCTGGTGGCTGGCCTAAAAAGTACTAGTCAAGAACTGAGGACTTGATCCCAGACGACTGCAAAAAGTGCAAGTCCATGGAGGAACAAGGTCAGCTCATCGACAGACTTTGGTGACAACCAAAGATGTGATGTTATCATCCCTACATGAGCACGGCTAAGTCGGCATCAAATCTTCAATAACTGCTGTTGGAGATATGTGAGACTTCATAAAAGGTTGATCCATCTTCGAGTTCGAGTCTCCGGTCTGGGTTGGGGACATCGTCCAATATGTAGGTTTGAATTGGATGAGACAATAGAGTAATAATTTTCAAACCCTTTTATAAAGCGGAGAGATAAGAATTTAGAAGCTTTGAATAAATAAGAGGAGTAGAAGCTATGCTTCCGACTAAAGAAAGAATTTGTTTTGTAAATAGTTTTTCCCAAGTACTTGTTTCCTAACTAACGTCCATGCTAACTAAGGTCTCCTACAGTCAGGATAGCTCTGATACCAGCTCTGTGGGGACCCCGGACTAGCTGTCCGAAATTCCCTGTTATGTATACAGTTCACGATCCCATGATCAGTGCGCCGTGAACACATAACCGAACTGATATCAAACTACACCATCCATTACAAAGCGGAATAAGAAAATTACAACATGGTCACATCACCAATACTTACATAATAGCCTCGAAGGGCCTAACTAAACATCAGAGTAGCATCATCACTTCAGCAGCGCAGTGCCCAAGTCCTCTGCCTTAACCCTACAGGCAACTGACTGGGAAGACGTTCCTAGCTCGCATAGACATCGTCAACTCCTTCTTCATCTATCGTCCTTCTTCATCTATCGAACTCCTTCAAGTCTGGCCAAGTAAATAGCCAGGGACAAAGCCGTGAGTACATTTGGAATTGTACTCGCAAACCATCAAGAAGGTGATAAAAATTCTAACTAGAGAAGACAAGAGAGGAAAAATAGTTTCTCTCGTGGATGTAGCATGTGGAAGAGAAATAGTTTCTCTTGTGGATATAGCATGTGGAAGAGAAATAGTTTCTCTTGTGGATATAGCATCCCGGCATCTCGAGTGATGGGGACACTAAGGGAGTCCTATGACATCTCTATACCTTTGTTAAAGAAGAGGTAGCATACCGCCATCTCAATTGATGGGGATACTAGGGAAGCCCTATGACATCTCTATATCTTTATTGAAGAAGAGTCCCTCTACATGAAACACTAGGAAGGGTCACCCAATTTTGTTTCATTTTCCTCGACCATCTCCATATGGTCGGCACCAGCCTTTCCGTACCCTTCCGGTACATCCAACACACACATTTCCTTTGGAAATCATTTTCTAAACCAAAACTCGACACAGCTCGGTAACGGCCATCCCAACTGTCCATGACCGCGGACGCGGCTATTCGAATAGTTTTAACTCTGCAGAGTGTGCGCACTTTCCCCACAAGATCTGATAAATCCGCCGGGATCATCCCCGGTTCGTCATACGAAAGTATGCGAGTCTCGGATAATCAGTCGAAGCCTTTCGCCCATTCAACTTAGCAAGAGGTCCTACCCTATGGAGTATGTACCTCCCCGGCACCGTGGCAGCTCACCTGCTTTTGAGCGTGGCTCCACCGCCAAGCCAGGAGACCCATAGTGTCTTCCGGACGGGTCAGCCCCAAAGGCCTCCCGTTATACTATTGTCCCAACCATGACAACCCGGACTCGGGGGTAACCGAACCCTTGTATAGTTGTGCGGTGCCTCATGCTAAGAAGAACAAACGTCAAGCTAAGCCCCGTGCCCACGTTGAGGTAATGTGGTTGCGCGGGTTAGTTGTTCCGGGCGAATACAAAGAACCATGTGTCGATTTTCTCAAAACCCAAGTCACACACACATTCCTTTTCTCAAACATCTTTGACAAGATCCTTTTTGCCTTCATAAACCATACACTTGGGTAAGGTTATCTTACCCAAGGTTTTCATAAACATTTACAACAAGGTAAACCTTGAGGGGTTCCCAACCTAAAGTTTCATGAGTTGACTAATACAACACTATGGCCGAGATGAGGGTCATCACACCATTGAGGGTATGAAAAAGAGGTATTGGAGTGGATCATACTTGCTTGGGCTAAGCATGTATTATGACAACATAAGATGAAACTATACTTTCAGATTTGTGGTGCTATCTAACCCAATCCACAGATAGGGATGAGAATTGACCAACACCAACACCATTTAGGGAATTAGGCATACTCATCACAATTTGAGAATACACCAAGGTCATGGTATTGATACTTCTACACTAGAAGGTGGTGTAGTATGAATCTTGTCCCGAGGTGGAACATGATCAAGCTAAATATAGAAAACAAGTTGGGTAGCAATGGACATGATACCATACACCCAACCAATTACCAAGACCTTGACAAGATAAAACTACTAGAGGTACCATGCTTGCATCCAAGCATAGATGACAACAACATGGAGATCATCACACATAGAACCATGATGCTATTGATAGCACAAGATGACATCCAAAGAGACATCATATCAGAGATCAAAAGATGGCTTGCCTTGGCTTATTTGTCCCTGGACTTCTTCAACTCCATCAAATAAGAATTCCCACAGTACAAATAAAATCCTTGTCCGATTCCACTTCTTCTTCTTCTCCTCCGAAATTGTTCGCATCTATCGCCGGAAAATATAAAAGGAACACAATCAATCACATTGCTCCAAACATAACAAGCATGCAACATTCAACAATCAATAGCTAACCACTTTACTAAGGGCTAACATACAAAAGACTTATAGATACTACAAAGCAACTAAAAGAAAACCCCATTTATTTACCTAGTAAAGGTATGAGAGTGCCACGACTTAGCAATTGCCTCTCTAGGTATCACCATGGCACAACTAAGTATCCCCTGGTAGATAACATCATAAAGAGGACAAGAGCATTAGTTTGACATCAAATACATTCACAAAACATTTTCAAACATTTTTGGAAAAGTAGAAAACAATTTTCCTAACTTAGTTTGCTCACATAACACAACATCCAAAATAGGAAGCAAACCACATTCCACATCATTTGAAAACTTAAGCAAAACAATAGGGCTAAAGTTGAGTTGCAGAGGTTTTGTTTTGCAAGCATAAAACAAAGGTTGCCCAGTTCTAAATAAAAGAGTTGGTCAAGGGTTTTAAATAAACCCAACAAGTTTTGGTCCAACAATGCATGTCACACATATACCTTACTAACAGTAACGAAAATGCATGAACAGAGACTAACACTATTTTTCCGAGATGGCCAGTACTAATACAAGACTAACCCAATTGGATTCACTCAAAAATATTAAACCTACAAATTTAGGAATTTGTTTGAATCTGACTGTACAGAAAACAAGATCTGTAAGCCATAAATCGTAGAAAAAATCCTAAAAATATGAGACCACTGGCATTTGAAAGATATTAAAACAGAGATGCATACACAATTGGATTTGGGTTCAAATTGTTTCTGAAACTCTCACAAATGGATTGACAAGATTACTGCATGTCTATACCATTTTCTTTACCTCTGGAGTTACAGAATAGATAAAGGTTTGCAACTTGTTTGAGATGATTAAGAAAACATTCAGTAGTCCTACAGAACTGGAATCACTCAATTAGGTTCAAAAATGGATTTTTGGTGATTTAAAAGCTAACAGCCATGTCTGCAGAACACACAGAAAAAGTTTAATTCACCACAAATCGTACACGACTCATAAAAATATGAGGTCAGTGCATCTGAAAGGTATTGAAAAGCTGGTTCTTACCCAACTGGTTTCATTCAAAAATTCATTTCCAAGCTCCAGGTTTAATTCGACAAAGTCAGATCTGACCAGATCTTGATCTGTGAATCATTTCAGTTTCAGGAGGTCAATCGAAGTGAAACCACCGCCAAAACGAAGGTATTGAGGAGTGCTTTCACCCGCAATTGAGTTTGCCCAAAAAGGTTTTGTAAAACTGGGCAAATCTAACAAACAGTCAATCTGCATGTTTACAGAACTTTATTTACCACGGACAATCCGTAACGAATTTGAGGATCAGACCAACGCCAAGTTGTAGATATTTTCCGTATCTATCTGCGGAACTTTGAATCACTCGATTTGGATCTGCACACGAGATTTGTTGGATTTTACAAGTTTGTACCAGAATCTGAAACAGCAAAATAGCAGAAATTACTGCAAGGATTTGGACGAACCTTGCTCAAGAACTTCAGATCTGAGGATAGCTCAAGCTTCTCCATGCTTGGACCAACATGCACCTGCATCAAGATCCAATCTTAGCAATGGAGGAAGAAGAGGAGGAGATTAAACCATCTAGGGTTGGGGAGAAGATGGAGAGGGAGGCTCTCATGGTGAGGATGAGCTTGAGGGAGGAGGGGAGCTTCTTCTTGGTGGATTTCCATGGCCATGGCCGGCCATGGGAGCAAGGGGCAGTAGTATTTCATGGGGAAGTGGAGGAGAAGAGTGTGAGGGAGTGGAGGATGAAAAGAAATGACCAAAGGAGGAGGGAGTGGCCGGCCAAGCTCCTTAAATAGAGGGAGGATGGTGGCTGCCTTCTTTTTTTTGATTGGCTAAGGTGGGTGGCTGCCCATTTAGTGATTGGAGTAGTTGGGAGACAAGGCTTGTAGAGGAAGGAAAATGGAGAGGAATGGCTGGTCGAAAATTGCATGCAAACATAATTTGGCCGGCTCCATTCTTGCCAACAAAAATGAACAATGTGGGAGATATAGAGATGGAGGAAGATTGTGATGGTAAAATATACCATGATGGTATTTGTTGCATGATGGCTTTGTGCCAAGAAGATGATGGTGATGGTGATGTACAAGGTTTCATGTGCATGCCATCTTGGAGATGGCCTCCACAATATTTTAGACTTGAACAACTCAACACAAGATGAAAAAAAAGAGAGAGTGATGATTTGACCACATGCAATGTTGCATGGGGGTGGCCGGCTCATCTCTTGAGCCAAGTCCTCATATGAAAGAGTGGTAGGATAATAAGCATGGCAAGCTTGTAACAAGGTTGACAAAGAAAGTCAATGTGAGAGGAAGGTGGTGGTGGTGAAGGTGGTATGCCATAGAGGAATGGGTTGTGGTAGATGAACACAAGGTGTGCAAGAGTTGTCATTTGAGAAGGATTTATTTGAAAGGTATATGGAACACCTCAATTGTTAGACAATTGAGAATGAACTCAAGTGGAATGGAATTTGAAAATGTTGAGAGGAAACTAGTTGGAACATAAAAGTTCAAAATATTCTACTTACTTTCTCAAGTAAAGTAGAGTTTTTCTCAAATGTAAAATAATCAAGAGGAAAACAAGAAATGGTGTAGGTACCATAAACAAGCTTTTTGTTAAAAAGAAAACAAAATAGAGAGTAATGTTTTAGAAATCAGTACTTGGTAGAAATGGGATGATAAACAAAACCCATTTCAGTTTTTTTTTCTTTGAAGAAATATCTTGAAAGGTTTAATAAAACTAGAAGTAGTTTTGTGATCAAAACTAGAGAAGGAAAAACAATAGGGTTTTTGAGAAAGAAAACTTAATTTAGGGAGAAGTGTTCTCAAGGGTAGATGGTGGCTACAAAATGTACCCATCATTCCCACTCTTGGTTTTGTGAAGATTAAACTTGAATAAAAACAAGGGGTAGAAGTGAAGGGAGTGATCTAGAGTTGAATCATTGGATAGGGTATAAGATCAAGTTGAATATATGTGATGCAGGGGTAGAATGAGACATGCAGGATGTGGAAATTGTAGAGGGAGATGCACAGATGAGATCCATGCATTGAGATCACCAAGTTGTGAATTAAGGATGATTGAGCTATCTTGTACCACAAAGAGAAAATCAAGATGGCACACTCATGTTGTCATCAGGAGAGAGGTTTGATGTAGTAAGAAGGAAAACAACATTTCCTAAGTCACACATGTGTTTTATTTGGTGAGTTGCTTGTTTAACCACTAGGGGTGTTGTTCTATGAGGTAGCTCAAGACAAAACTCAACAAGCAAATCAAGACAATTCATCTACCAACATATCAAGGCAATTCATCATAACAAACAGATCAAGGCAATTCATCTTAATTAGTCTAAAGAAAAAGTTTTTGTTCCCCCTAATTTTTGCATTAAGGACAAATAAACATGGTTGAAAAAGTGGGGCGTTACAATTACAACGGGGGACTTGCGGATATACTCAGAGCCATGTTACTCGAGTTTGGGTGTGATCCCCAAATTCGGGTGATGAAGTACATGTATTACGATGGTACAGTACTGGCAAAGTGCAGGGTAGGATTACAGCTACCAGAATCCTTAGGACTGAGCGCAGTGATGCCTGCGGGGGAGGCAAGAACCATAAGAACAGCCTACCATATAGCCATAATGAAAGCCATAACAGACATATGTGAGCACAAGACTAAGGATCTTATAGGTTCTGAGTTTGCACACATTCCTCATATGGAGGAGGATGACGATCCCACGCTGAATCATTTCAAGTTGGCAAAGAGAAAGCCTGCGGAAGCAGCAAAGTATATGGATAACTGCAGGAACCTCTTGTCATTGTTCTTTCAGCTGAACCAACATTTGTCGGGAGCGATTGACACAATGCCGAATGAGTTCACTGAGCCCAAAGAGGAGGCGAAGGGAAAGGAGCCGATGGAGAGCGAAGTTCCTACACCAGTTTACTCAACTGGTGACTATATTAGCATAGATGCCCCAGAACCCCAAACCACACTTATCACACCTAGGTACTTTCCTAGTAGTTCACAAGGTGGATATGAGGGTGGAGAAGAATCCGGGAATCGCCAACGCTCAGAGACTCCAATTGAGAATTCAACTGGATGGCGTTGGGGATCATTTATGGGGACTAATAGTGATCCCGTAAGAGGTAATCCCGAGATAGACCAGGATGCCATGCACCAGTATCAGAATCACCAATATAGTCGGGGAGATTATGAAGAGTATCCAATAATGATAGAATCCGACTCCGATGGAAGGAAGACCCATGATGTGGGCATAGGAGAGAGTTCCGGAGTCAGAGAAAGGCGTGGACCTTTTGATATGAACACTTCCGAGTACACCGGTAATGTGTCCGTTGGGGAGGAAGAGTATCCCATGTGGAATGATTATGCTTCATTAAATAATCATTTCATGATGACAGATTTTTCTCTCGGATCATCTTCTGATTCTGACTACCAGCCGACGGGGAGACCATATATCCCAGATTCTGTCAGGAGGACTACTCGTTCAACTGGATGGAAGCCTGGGATGTACTAGGAGTGAGTCACGACTAGAGACTACCACTGGAGGCGAGACTACAATACAGTAGTACCACATGTATTGTAGTATGTAATATTTGTATAAATTGTAATTATACTTCAATAAGTGAGTTTGCATACTCACACTACTACTGAGTATTGTAATAAACCACTTAAGTATGTATATACATGGTATATGTTTGGTGTGATTTGCATTTGCTTCTTGATTTCCATTGTGTGACTAGTTCTGTGCACAAGGTTGAGCTCAGAAAGCTTGCGCATGGAGTAATTATGAGTACCACTTTGTGTTGCAGAACTAGGGGGAAATGTTGGGAGCGACGGGCGAGGAGAGCGAAGCACAGCGCCTTGAGCGCGAGGCAAAGCAGAAAGAAGAGGCAGATGAAGGAGCAAGGAATCAATTTCCACCACCACCACCACCAATGACGCAGCAGAATTTCCTCCAGTACATGCAAATGTTGGAGGAAAGGCAACGTCTGACTATGGAGCAGCAGAATAGATTCTTTCAAGAGTTACTGCAGCAGAATACGGTGGAATGGCCCGAAAATCAGGGAGTTACTTTATTAGACTTCCAGAATACAAAGCCAATATCATTCGCCTATGCGCCAGAACCTATGGACGCAGAAGATTGGCTGATGGATACCGAGCGAAAGCTCAATACTGTTGGAAGCAATGACCTGGAGAAGGTCAGGTATGCTACACACTTATTGTGTGGAACCGCCGCATCTTGGTGGGATAATATCGTTGCTGTTTACCCAGCTGGAAAGGTTTTCACCTGGGAGGAGTTCAAGAGGAAATTCAGGGAATCCAATGTCCCTGAAAGTATCGTTGAGTTGAAGCGTCGAGAGTTCGAGAGTCTCGAGCAAAAGTGAAAGTATAGAGATGGTAAACCTAGAGGGGGGCTGAATAGGTTTCTACAGATTTTAATTCTTTCTTTGCAATATTAGGCTTTGCGGAATATAAAGGTGAGCCTAATGCAAACTAGGTGAAGCAACTTATATGAGGATACAACTAACTCGAGCACGAAGGCTCTCACAGGCAGTTAAATCACAAGTAAGGAGTTCGGTTAGAGATAACCGATAGCACGCGGAGACGAGGATGTATTCCCGTGTTCCCTTCCTTTGCAAGAAAGTACGTCACGTTTGGAGGGGTGGAGGTCCCACGAAGGATTCCCCACTCCACGAAGGCTCACCCTATTCTCCGGAGCCTATCCCACGAAGGAATAGCTCACTCACTTGTGGTAGACTTTGAGGTAGCCTCCAAACCTTCACAATCTTGCCCGGAGTAAATCCACAGCCCGGATGCTTCCGAACTCCTCTTGCCCACCTAGGGTTTCCAAGGAACCCTAGGAAGCAAGCTTCTCAATGAATACAAGGGGGAATGAGATTTGGCTTGGTAGAACAGTAGATCGGGTCCTCCTCTAACGTTTCCCCGGAGGGATTTGAGTTTGGGTGGAGGAGGAGGGAGATCTAAGGCTTTTGGTATTTCTAGCAATGGAGTATGAGAGAGAGAGAGCTCAAGAACAGCTTGTAGTGTAGTGCCTAACTGTTCAGAGGTAGGAGAATGGCTATTTATAGTGTTCTTCGAAATATGGCCATTGGTCACTTGCCACCTCAGCTTTTCTCCCGACAAACCCGGTCAACCGGACCACAGACCGGATTGCCCGGTGCAGAGGCCGGTCGGACCGGACCAGGGACCAGAGTCACTTTGCGTCGTCCAGGAGCTCCTCCGGTTGGCACCCGGTTGGCGCCCGGTTGGCGCCCGGTCGACCGGACGGCACGTCGGGCCCGCCGGTCTGTAGGCCGGCTGACCGGGCGACAGACCGGATCAGTTAGGCGCACGTTTGGTGCCCGGTTGGTGCCCGGTTGACCGGACTGCGCGCCAGACTGGCCCGTTGAGAGGCCGGCTGACCGGGCGGCAAACCGGATTTCTGCTGTAGACCCCTTTTCGATTTTTGTTGAAATGGTGGGTCTCCTTTAGCCTTCTTGTTCCTTTGATACACCATTTATGCCTCTTTGCCTAATACCTGAGATTATCCTTATAAACGTATTAGGCCAAATACTCTAGCACGGTGTCATTGTTACCAAAATAATGGATAAGGGTAAAATACCCTTACAATCTCCCCCTTTTTGGTATACGATGACAAACCAAGCTAGAGTCATATATAAATATTATGGTAAGCTTTAAACCTTGATTCCATATAAGATATTGAGACGGCTCCCCCATAAAGTGTGCACTTGGAGAATCTGCGTTTGAATGCAAAGTGCAACACTAGTGGATCATGAGAGGCTCCCCCAATATCTTTAGGAAACAAGCATGGTATGGAGATGTGCATATCAAGATATATAAGCATAGCACACATAATCATCCTAGCATAGAGTAGCACACATAATAGTCGTCCATACACGAATTATTCGAAGTAGCAAATCCAAATGGTTCTTGAGAAATCAAAGCAAATAAGCACAAGCCATATAAGAATCAAATAAAGCAACACCCATGGCTTGTGACAACCAAAGAACCCCGTGGTCCTAGACTCTACTCTCTTCTCCCCCTTTGGCATCAGAACACCAAAAAGGCGAAGAAAAGAGGAGAGATGCTAGCGCACCCATCAGTAGAAATCATGCCCAGTGGAATATGAGCTCTCACCATCGCGCTGGCCAACATCATCCTCAGCACCTTCATCCTCTTCCTCTTCATCTTCAGCAGCATCAGCATCAATAGGGGCACGAGCAGTCCTAGGAGGAAGACCACCATGAGCATACATGGAGAAGTCGAAGTTCTGGATCATCTCATCGGTAAGGTGAGGCATCTCCCACTGAGGTGCGACCACAGGCTCCATCTCAGGTCCGGAAGGAGGAACAGGGGCATTACATGAAGCCATGAACTCATTCTGTCGCCTCCTTGTCTCCTGGTTCAAAGCAAGACTCTGATGTGCAACATCATTGGTGTTCTTGCACATTTGCCACATGCTGGAGAAGAAGCGAGTGACACCATGCTTGGGGCGCCGAGAGTAGCTGGAGCTAGCATCATGATCATGGCGTTCCTTGGAATGGCGCTCAGAGGAGGGCGTCATGGAGGGGACGTCCGGACGAGTGGCCTCCTGAGTAGGGAACCTGAATGGTTCCATGATGACCCTTTGATCTAGTGTGTTGAGAGAAGCAGGTACAATGTAGTTGATGAGCCGCTGAACATACTGAGCATAGTTGGGAGTCATGCGACCCATAACAGACCGCTTCAGTTCACAGTGAATGAGATCACAGCCATCAATCTTCCTTACCCTGTCAGGATGGCAATAGTACATCAGATTTAGGTGATAGTTCCTGACTTCACTAGTGTCGCCAGACTTGTTGATGAGACTCTCACGGAACATCTTGGCCAGGACAAGATATGAGTAGTACATCCCAGAGATAGTGGGAGGCCTAGGTGTAGGGTTCGGAGGATAGCAAAAGGAGATGTCACCCTTAGCAAGCTTAGACCGAGAATGAATCTTGTACCGTGGAGCACTGTCACCACCACAACCCATGGCTGCACAGAACTGAGTGTAGGTGCATGAGTACTTCTCCTTGCCAGTCATCCAAGTGATAGTGCGATCCTCATCATCATGGAAGAATACGGTGCAATGGAATTGATGGACAAGAAGGGGACAATAGATGCTTTCTGCTTGTTCATCATCGGGCTTTAGGCACACAAGATCATATAGTCCCAAACCCTTCAAGGTTTCAACCACAAGCGGTACTTTGTGGCTTCATGCAAGGCAAGCTCGTCAGGGTTGATGGCCTTGGGCATTACAACAACTACATTCTTCATACACTCTCGAGTGTTATAGAAACCTTCCCATATGGCTGCTTGAGTCTTGGTCCAGAAGAACTTGTCCCCACCAGTGTAAGTCCGTTGCTCATAGCGATACGGATTCACCGTCCTCAAATCCTACCAATCACCACGATGTGCGTCTGCTATATTGAAGGTTGGCACAATTTCATCATCCTCTTGAGCTGCATGCTTGTCCTTCCTCTTACCACCAACTATCTTGGTTCTTCCCCCAGCTGCGCTGCCAGTGTCATGAGTCTGAGGTTCTTTAGAAGGCATGCGGCTGCTAGAACGACGGGGTGGATCCACCGTAGGCCTTCCTCTCTTGGGAGGAGCGCCACGTCCTTCACCACTCCAACTATCTGTGAATGAGAAAATAGAGCGAGGATAGCAGTGGGGTAAGTGTACATGTCATCAGTAAGTAGGGAAGCCAAAAAGCATAGCATATATCCAAGTGTTTCGATGAGATTATGCGAAGAACTGGGCGATCCGGCGCACAGGCCGGTCGAACCGAACGGCAGACCGGACGAGCCGGTTGCCAATCCGGTTGACCGGGCGGCACGCCGGGCCGGCCGGTTGAGAGGCCGGTTGACCAGGCTGGTGAACGGATCTATCGATTTGTGAGATGTTGCCCAGAATTTCTACCACAAAATCATGCAAAAACTCATAAACTTGGACATAGACTATAGCAATAGAGTGGAGTATGTGCATTGTGTGTGTGAGATACTCTAAAGGCATGAGGACTTACAAACCCTAACCCTAACCCTAAGATTTCCTCAAATCTTCTCAATGATGTGCAATGTGTGAAGAGAACTAGGAAATAGAGAGTAAGAGAGAACAAAGTACTCGAAGACATGGTCCTCCTTGATCAAGAGAACAAGAAGAACACCTAGGAAAGTCTTGAGAGCCAAATCTCCAAGATCTCCCAAAAAATCTTGAGAGGGACCAAATCTTCGGTGGAGATGTTCCAAGGGTCCCGATCTATGGTTTGGTGGAGTTTGGGAGAGATCTTGTGGTGGGATGGTCCTAGAACGTGGTGGAGGTGGTGGAGACGGCGGCCATGGAGGTTTTGGAGATGTGGGATAATGAGGAAGAAGACCCCAAGGGGTAACCTCCCCCAAAACATAACCAGCCGCACGATCGGTCGGCCGCCCGGTTGACCGGGCCAGGCGCCGGACGACCCAGCGCAAAGGCCGGTCTGACCGGGCCAGTGACCGGCCAGAGTCTGTTTGCCCAGATTTGTATTATTTTGCCTCGTTTTGCCCCTAATCTTTGTGTAAATGTGTATGAATGCTCAGATGATGACATGTACATATAGATAGATAGACGATGATGAGATGAGCATAGACATGGGGTTGGAAACACAAAGTTCTCTAGGCATACCCATTGGAATGAAATCCAAACAAGATATAAATAGCAACAATGGGCATGATTCGAAGGATATCAAGAACCATAAAACATTTTTGAAATAGTTTTTGCAATAAAATCATTTAGCCTTATATAGTCAAATCAAGTTGTAATTGAGGCTCAATGAGGGGCGGGGGATTACTCCCCCTATGTGAAAGCGCAAATGTCATGAGACCTCGAAGAGACATGCTTGGGTCCATATAATGACATTGGGTCTATTTATGTTGCACACATAGGTATGCATCATACCAAGACATGGTAAGATGACTATCCCCATATGTGCTATGCCTCTAAGCTAGATAGTTAGATAAATGCAAGAATATAGTGCAAGAAGTCATTCAATCCAAGTTTTTAGGATCAAGAATACCAAGTTCTCCTCTCAAGTTAACAAACCGGGCTTCATCCAAAGGCTTAGTGAAAATATCCGCCAATTGGTAGGTTGTCCCCACATGAGTGAGATCAATATCCTTATTGGCAACATGATCACGTAGGAAGTGATGGCGAATGTCAATATGTTTGGTGCGACAATGTTGAACCGGGTTATTGGCGATCTTAATTGCACTTTCATTGTCACAAAGAGGCACCGTACCAAGAGACACACCATAGTCTTTCACGGTTTGCTTCATCCATAACAATTGTGTGCAACAATATGCCGCGGATATGTATTCGGCTTCGGCGGTGGATAAAGCGGTGGAGTTTTGTTTCTTGGATGACCAACTCACCAATGACCGGCCAATAAATTGGCAAACCCCGGAGGTAGACTTCCGGTCAACCTTATCACCGGCCCAATCAGAATCCGAATAGCCAATGAGTTCAAAGGTTGACCCCTTTGGATACCATAGCCCGAGAGTAGGAGTGAGAACACGATATCTTAGAATCCGTTTGACCGCCATTAAATGGCTCTCCTTGGGAGCGGATGGAAAACAAGCACACATCCCTACACTTAGCATGATATCCGGCCTAGAGGCACAAAGGTAGAGCAAGGATCCTATCATGGAGCGGTATACCTTTATGTCCACATCCTTCTCACCGTCACATGAGCCAAGTTGCCCCTTTACGGGCATGGGTGTCTTCATTGGGCTTGTATTGGTCATGTTGAATTTCTTGAGCATGTCCTTCACATACTTTTCTTGAGAGATGAAGGTGCCTTTTGCAAGTTGCCTCACTTGGAAGCCTAGGAAGAACTTCAACTCTCCCATCATGGACATCTCAAATTTCCGAGTCATCAATAGCTCAAAAGCTTTGTTATGATTGGGGTTAGTTCCACCAAAGATAATATCATCAACATATATATGACATATAAATAGGCCACCCCCTTTAACCCGCTTGGTGAAAAGGGTGGAATCGACCGTACCCATGAAAAACCCATCATGTAGTAAGAAATCCCTAAGGAACTCATACCAAGCACGTGGAGCTTGCTTGAGACCGTAGAGTGCCTTATGGAGTAAATACACGTGGTTGGGTCGGCATGGGTCTTCGAAACCCGGGGGTTGAGCCACATATGCGGTTTCTTTTAGGGGACCATTCAAAAATGCATTTTTCACATCCATTTGATATAGTTTGAAATTGTGGAAAGATGCAAATGCAAGCAAAAGACGAATAGCTTCAAGACGGGCTACCGGCGCAAAGGTATCCTCAAAATCCATACCTTCTATTTGGGCAAACCCTTGCGCCACTAACCTTGCTTTGTTTCGTATGACAATGCCATTCTCATCTTGCTTGTTCTTGAATACCCATTTGGTCCCAATAACAATGATGCGATGATCCTTGGGTCTCTCAACTAGAGACCATACTTCATTACGAGTGAAACACTCCAATTCTTCTTGCATGGCAATTACCCAATCCGGATCAACCAAGGCTTCATGTACCTTGAGTGGTTCAAAACTAGACACAAAAGCATGGTGTTGACAATAAGTGATAAGTAATGCATGGTGTCTACGAGTTACCACTCCTCTTGAGATGCTACCAAGGACTTGATCTACTTTCATGTCACTTGCCCTTGTAGCGGCCTTGATCTTCCGAATGGTTCCTTCATGATCAATGAATTCATCTCTTGCTAGTGCTTGATCATGAGGGATCACTTGAGCTTGATCATGAGTTGAGGATGTTTCTTGATCATCATCATGGTCTTGCTCCGTGGAATGAGGACTTTCTTCTTGTTCTTCGGAATGTGACTCATCTTGAGTGGAGGATGGTTCTTGAGTTGCACTTGATGGTTCGGCTTGAGTTGAGCTAGGCTCCACTTGAGCCGTGCTTGATACATCTACTCCATCATCTTGATCACCATTATGAACTTCCATGGGCCGGATGTGTCCAATGCCCATATGCTTGATGGCACTAGATGGATCATCATTATTACCTGCAACACATGGAACAACTTGCTCCACTTGGGAGCCATTATCCTCCAAGAACACCACGTCACAAGATACTTCAATAGTCCCAGTGGACCGGTTGTAGTATCTATAGGTGTGAGAGTTCTCCGCATATCCAACAAATATACCCTCTATATGGTTCTAGTTTCAAATTTACCGAGCTTTCCTTTGTTGTTCTTAACAAGATATTTGCATCCAAAGACACGAATGTACATGACATTAGGCTTGTTACCGGTAAGAAGTTCGTATGGATTTTTGTTGTGGAGGGGACGGAGGAAGAGCCGGTTGGAGTAGTGGACGGCCGTAGAGATGGCTTCTCCCCAAAAGTTGTGGGGTGAGTTGAATTCACTCAACATGGTTCTTGCCATCTCAATGATAGTCCGGTTCTTCCTTTCAACAACACCATTTTGTTGAGGGGTGTATGGCGCCGAAAACTCATGCTTGATGCCCTCATCATCAACAAACTCTTGCATGGTGTAGTTCTTGAACTCGGTGCCATTGTCGGTCCTAATCGCCTTGATCTTGGATTCATACATACGTTGAGCTTTCTTGGCGAAGGTGATGAACTCTCTATGGGTCTCGTACTTAGTCTTAAGGAGAAAGACCCAAGAGTATCTTGAGTAATCATCAACAATGACAAGTCCATACTTGCTCCCACCAAGAGTATCATAATGTGATGGCCCAAAGAGATCCAAATGAAGGAGCTCCAAAGGCCTAGACGTGGTGACAATACTCTTGATAGGATGTTTCTTCTTGAGTTGCTTTCCAGCTACACATGCACTGCAAACACGATCTTTCTCAAAAGAAATGTCGGTTAGTCCCACAATGTGCTCACCCTTTAGGAGTTGTTTAAGATTTCTCATATTAACATGACCAAGGCGGCGATGCCACAACCAACCTTCGTCATGCTTGGCCGCCATTAGACATGTGGAGGGAGAGGAGCTCTCTTTCGAGAGGTCAACCACGTAAAGGTTGTTCTCCACATATCCAACAAGGACCAATTTGAGATCGTCACTCCTAAAGACTTTCACACAATAATTAGTAAAATATGAATTGTAACCGGCATCGGCAAGATGGTATATAGAGAGTAAATTATAACCAAGGGATTCAACAAGCATGACCGTCTCAAGGCACAAGTCCTTAGAGATTGCCACCTTGTCGTACCCAAGTACCTTTCCCTTTGAGTTGTCACCAAAGGTGATGCTTGACTTCTTGTTGATGTCTTCAATGAATTGATCAAGCACACTCTTCCTCCGGTCATATGATTGGTGCATCCACTATCAAACACCCATTTTGGACCACCGGAGGAATACCCCTACAAAATCAAGTAGAGGATTTAGGAACCCATCGATTAATGGGTTCCTTTGCAATGGCAACAATATCTTTTGGTACCCAAATTGAGTACTCTCTATAAGCATAGCCATTACGAGGGCCAACATAGTTAGCATAAACATCACCATAATAATCAACAAATAAAGTGTCGTCGTGGTGAACGAGCAGATGCCATAGGATGGCTTAGATTGGGGCCGAATGGACGCAAGAGGATTCGGGGGAGGGTTTGCGATCAGGTGGGAAGAGATTCCGGATGGTTTCCTCAAGAACTTGGCCAAGGCCAGAGGTTGAAGAAGAAAGACACAAGGAAGAACTCCCTCTAGATCACCATGTTCATAGATTCACACAAGTTACAGGCTCTGCCTTCCTACATACACGCGTGCCCGTGAAGAAGGGCTGCCCCCTCTCCTTATATAGGGGAGAGGGTGGCTTACAGAGCAAGAAACCCTAATGGCATCTTTGACTGGACAAACTACTTTACAGAGTTACTGTACAAAGCTACTTTAATCATGAGTGATGCCGGAGTCCTCTTTAATCAGGGCTGCTGATGTCCTCCGGCTTCTTTGGACGTCACCTCTCTCTTTGGCGCCAGGGCTCTGAATAAAGTTACTTTGCTTAGCTCATCCTTGTCTTCTTGCTCTGAAGAGAATCTTTGACCAGTCCTGCCGACAGGCTCTCCTTTCCGGTATCTTCTATACCGGGTTCCTAAGATACCCCTTTGGGGATACCGGCTTAGCCTTGCTCTCCCGGATTCCTACTAGGCTTCCGGTAAGAACATTAAACCGGTATCTTGATGGCTTAAACCATCCGGTTTGGCATGCCTTTGGCATACCGGGGGTTATCCCCCCAACATTAGTCCCCGAAGCTGGTATAGCCTGGAGGATTCTATCCTACAGACCATGCCAGGTTTTCATCTTTTTTAAGATACCGGTTTAATCACTCATGTCTTGAGCTTAGATCCGGCACCTTTACCCTTGTTCCTTTTCTTCTCTTTGTAAGGCTCGTTCCGGCATCTCTTTTTTCCGGCACCACGTGTCTTTGCTCCTTCCTCGGCGAAGTCGAGAATATCTCGGGCCCCGCGCCTGACAGACATGCGCACTGTGACTGGCGCGCCAGTGTCTGTTGTCACATCGTTTCGACTCCCGCGCGCGCATTTAATGCACCGCTGCGGATCCCACTACCTCTTCGGGATCCCGTGTGCGCCTCCGTGTGGCCTCCGTTTTCGCGCGTGTATCCATTCGCCACGTGGCAGCCCAAGGTGCGAACCGTCGCGGGCCGCGAGGCGAACCGCCGCGGCCCAGCGGTTCCACGCCCACTTTCTCTCTCTTATATAAATGCAACTGCCCGTTCCTCTTCATCTTCTTCGCATTCTCCTCCTTCGCGCACAGAGCTCCACGCCTCTGCGTCTCCGCCGTTCTCCGTCCGCCGTCGCCCGTTCAAGCTCCGGCGCCCGGCGAACTCACGCCGTGCCTCCGCCGGACTTCGCTGTGCGGAGATCTCCAGCAGCAACTCCTTCGCGTCCGCCGCATTTGTGCTTCTTCGCGAGCTTCTTCGCCTCGCCGTCGACGGTGCTCGCCGGCGGCCGTAGACCCGTTTCACCGCCAGCAAACTCTTCCCCCAGCGACCGCGCCGCTCAAGGTTGGTACTAATTTCACCTTACCCGCCCTTCGCTTGCTTTCCAGATCTTGAGCCTTTGGTGTTCTTATTTGCTCCTTTTCTTTGGTTTTCTTCTTACTCGTAGATCTTCACGCGGGGTTCGAGTTTGGGATTTCTGTTTCTTCGCCCATCCTCGCCATGTCTGATGAGGAATCTTCCTCCGCATCTTCTTCTTCCCTTTCTCTCAAGCGCCGTAGACCTTCTCCCGGTGAATCTACGGCCTCAGATCCGATGGAGACCGATTCCGGCAATCAGCAGGAATCCGGTAGCCTCCAAGAGTCCGGCGGCAACCTAGAATCCGGTAGCTTTAGCCAAGCTTCCGGTAGCTAAGAGGCCAGTAGCTCTGGCCAAGCCTCTAGCAGCTCCAGCCAATCTTCCGGCGAGGAGCCTTCCCCACCCACTCGCGGAGCCTGGATGGGCTCCAACGTTACTGAGTTTGAGATCGATTGGTTGTACCGGTCTCGGAGGATTCCGGAAGGAGTTTCCTGTCGGATTCCGGATGACGAGATCGAACCGGATCCGGAAGACGACGAGTTTGTTGTTTTTCTTGCTCACTTTGAGCGTGGCTTCGGCCTTCCTGCCTATACTTTTTTCCGGGAGTTCCTAGATTTCTATGAACTCCAACCTCACCACCTTCCTGGCAACGCCATTTTCTATCTCTCTTGTTATGCCACCTTCATGGAGGCTTACATCGGCATTCGTCCCACTCGTGAGACGTTTGCCCGTTTCTTTAACTTGCGGATCAACTCCGTCCAGGGCAAGGAAATTCCTAAGCCCAAGCCGCCCGTGCAGTGCGGCTCCTGCATCGTCGGCTCCCGCCAAGGGAGCACTTTTCTTATGTTTTCCGGTCTCGAGTCTTGCCGCACCTGGCAAGGAACTTTCTTCTACGTGAAGAACACCGGCCGCGCCGATCGCATCAATCTTCCTCCATACCAAGAGGGGCCCCCCAGCAGAGCCAACTGGAGCTACAACCCGAAGACAGAACATGCCGAAACCAATCGGGTAGTGCGCTTCTTGGCCTCTTTGAAGAAGGAGACCAACATCTGTCCCGACGATGTCATCCAGACTTTCATATCGCGCCGGGTGCTTCCTCTTAAGCGCCGCGCACATAGGATGAGCGAGATGTATGGCCCAGGCGATCCTACCAAGATCACAGGCCGTGCTCTCAGCAAGAAAGATGTTGTTCGCAAGGCTAAGCAGATTTGTCAAACTGCTATGCCTTTTACTTGGGAATGGGGCCTCCTTCCCCTCAGTTCCTCTAACCGTCCGACCCAAGAAGTAAGAGATTGCGCAATTTGGGGTTGTCTTTGCCGGTAAGTTTCTGCTTTTGCTAACCTTCTTTTTTACCTTGTTTCAGGCCAGGGACCGCTTCCCCTCTATCCAGGCAGAGCCGCGAGGACCTCTCCGGAAGCGTGCCTTTGACTCCTTCGACCCGGATCCCTACATCTTTTGGAAGGATCTGAAGATGGGGAAGACTCCGGCTGCGCGCCTTGGCCGGGACCCACCGGAGCCCACCGGAAACCCCGAGGAGCTGGTTGTGCTCGAGGTATTTTCTTTTCTGGCTTCTTATACTTTGCCATTATCGCTTTCTTGCGAATTGCTTCTTAGCCATATCCAACTCATAGATCCACGAGCGCGTGCCGCCCCTGCGCGCCGAGGCCGGCACTGAGTTTGTGGACAAACTCATGGCCCAGGGCCAGAAGAACAAGCAGCCGGCATCTACTGTCGGCTCCAGCCATGCTCCTCCCTCCAAGCGCTTCCGGACGGAGCCCGTGGGGGAGAAAGAAGTGGGCGTGCGCCGCTACGGGCGCAAAGCGATGCCAACCGCTTCCGGGTAATTTCATTTTCCGGCTTGCCTCCTTTTTTGCTAAGTTCCTTTTCCGGTTGCTTTTTCTCAACCACTTGTCTTTTCTCTTTTTCTCAGCCCCGCTCTCAAGCTTGGCCCAAGGCCATCGGGCTCTGAGGGATCCGCAAGGACCTCAACCCCTCCTCCTCGTTCAAGCCCGGCACCATCTGGTGCCGGCAACACCTCTGCCTCCCTTTCGGGGGGCACAACAAATTCGGGGCGTGCGGCCCCTTCACTGTCAGATCACCGCACGGAGGAGGATCTTTCCTTCCTCCCGGAACACCAAGACACCGGCGCCAGCAACACCGGCGCCGGAGAAGAAGAAGCTGCCGGGCGGGCGGAGCCTTTTGCTCCTCCCGTCCTCGAAAAGACAACTTCCGCGCCGGAATCTTCCGCGCCGGAAGGCTCCAAGACGGGTGACGCTCCTAGCGCTCCCCCTTCTCCACGCACCATCCTCATGCCTCCGCCTGAGGCTCCTCGCGCCCAGCCCTCCAAGGCCGCTCCTGGCGCGCCGCCGGCCAAGACTTCCGGGGCCTCTTCTACCGCGCCGCCGCCCAAGCCCTCCAAGCTCATCAAGGGGAAGGCGACGGCCTCCAGCGCCCCTTCGGGCGGCCAGCAGCCCTTGGTGCTGCACGTCTCCAAGGCTGCCAAAAGCGCCAGCATGAAGGCCACCGGCCTCCTCGGCCGCATTACGGAGTTCCAGCGCCAAGGCCGGGACCTGGGGCACCTCCTGCCGTATGCCCAAAAGTGGAACGCCGCGGACATCACTCCGGCGACCCGCGGCATGGGCAAGGATCGGCTGCCGGCACCTGATCCTGTCGGGGATCGGTGCTCTGAGGAGCACTTCATGCGGCTCCGGGCTGCCGTAAAAGAGCTTGACAGCGCGTGGTACGATTCCACGAACAATCTGACGGTATGTTCTATTAACTTTCAATCTTTGCCGGTTTCTTTGTTTCCGGCTCTGTTTTATCTTTTCCTTAGTTTCATGCCGGTTTCTCTCTTGTCTATCTTCCCAGTCCCCGAGTTTTGTGGTGAGAGCGCAGCTCTTAGCGCGAAACTTAACTTAAGTTTTTAGCGTGAAACCGGCACTGCCAGTCCCCGAGTTTCGGGTTAAACATCTTCTCCTTAACACATAATTTACCTTAGAAACGCGCAAAACCGGCACTGCCAGTCCCCGAGTTTCGGGTTAAGAACTTTGTTCTTAGCGCAAAACTTTATCTTAAAAACGCGCAAAACCGGCACTGCCAGTCCCCGAGTTTCGGGTTAAGAACTTTGTTCTTAGCGCAAAACTTTATCTTAAAAACGCGCAAAACCGGCACTGCCAGTCCCCGAGTTTCGGGTTAAGAACTTTGTTCTTAGCGCAAAACTTAACTCATTTCTTCTTTTTCTTGAACAGGTCACCGCTGACACTCGGAAGGCCCTCTTCGAGGAGCTTTTATGGGAGCACCGGGAGCTCGCTGAGGCACCGGGAGATTTTATGGCATCTCTTCTTTCATACACCGGCACGTATGGTGATATCTGGATTGCCCATTTTGCAATCCGGCCGCTGGCATCTTTGTTGCACATGATGTCGAAAATTGGTGCTTCACTCACCACCTTCATGGGGTGCTCCTCAAAGTAGTGCTTGAGTTTTGTGGCGGCCATGTACACGCCATAAGTCATTTTCTGGAAGTGAGGGTAGTTTTGTTTTGAGAGGGAGAGCACCTCGCTCAAGTAGTATACCGGCCTCTGGACGGTTTTTTCTTCCTCTTCTCTTTCAACTACAACTACTACACTCACAACCCGGTTTGTTGCTGCTATGTATAACAGCATAGGCTCCCTTTCTAGAGGTGAGGCCAGTATGGGTGCTGTGGCTAGCATCGTTTTTAGCTCCTTAAACGCTGCGTCTGCCTGAGGGGTCCAGACGAACGTGTCGGATTTTTTCATGAGAGCATAGAGTGGCAGAGCTTTTTCTCCCAACCTGCTTACAAACCGGCTTAGCGATGCCAAGCTTCCGGTAAACTTTTGCACATCTTTTAACTCTCGAGGGATAGCCATTCTTTCTATCGCCCGGATCTTTACCGGATTAACCTCTATGCCCCGGCTTGAAACCAGGAAACCGAGCAGCTTGCCGGCGGGGACACCAAAGGTACATTTTGCCGGATTGAGTTTCATCCGGAACCGCCTTAGGTTATCGAATGTTTGCCGGATGTCATCGATTAAAGTGTTTTTTACCTTAGTTTTTATCACGATGTCATCCACATAGACTTGCACATTTTTTCCAATTTGATCAAACAAGCATTTTTGCATACAGCCCTGGTACGTTGCACCAGCGTTGCGCAACCCAAAAGGCATAGTGACATAGCAATAAGCCCCGTGCGGGGTAATGAACGCAGTTTTTATTTGATCTTCCTTTTTCAAGGGAATTTGGTGGAAACCGGAATAGGCATCCAGGAAGGACAACAACTCACACCCAGCAGTTGAATCAATCACTTGATCGATTCGTGGCAAAGGAAAAGGATCTCTTGGGCAAGCCTTGTTCAGGTTGGTGTAGTCGATGCACATGCGCCACACCTTCGGAGCTTTTGCCTCCAGGTTCTCATCTTTCTTCTTTTCAACCATTACCGGATTGGCCAGCCACTCTGTGTGCGTGACCTCCACAATGAATCCGGCAACAAGCAGCTTGGTTACTTCTTCTCCTATGATCTTTCTTCTGTCTTCAGCGAACCGACGCAGTGGTTGCCGCACCGGCTTGGCATCTTTCCGGACGTTTAGAGAGTGCTCAGCCAGCTCCCTCGGAACACCTACCAAATCATCAGTTGACCAGGCAAAGATATTCCGATTCTCATGGAGGAAGCTGACGAGCGCGCTTTCCTATGCTTGGTCAAGGCCGGCACCGATACGAACGGTGCGCTCTGGGTAAGCCGGATCCAGCACAATGTTCTTTGTTTCATTGGTTGGCTTGAATGCCGGTGTGCCCATGTTTTCACTCATTGCCGCTAAGCTCATTTGTGAGGATTGAGCCAGCGCAACAGCTGTCTGCATTCTTTTCTTTTCCTCCGTGATCACCAGCGATTCTGCTAGGTTTGATCCGGCAGATGCAGTTTCCAGTGAGATCTTATAGTTTCCCACCACAGTCAATGGCCCACGAGGTGCCGGCATCTTCATCTTGAGGTAAGCCGTATGAGTGGTGGCCATGAAAGCAGCCAACGCCGGTCTCCCCAGCAATGCATGGTAGGGACTGTCTAGATCCACCACCTCAAACTCCAGATTTTCCACCCGGCAATTGTCACGTCCTCCAAATGCCACGTCCACCCGAACTTTTCCTATCGGGGCACAGGACAAGCCAGGGACGATCCCATGGAACGTTGTGCGCGTTGGCTGAAGCATGTTTTCTGTTATGCCCAGCGTTTGCATGGTGTGCTTGTACATGATGTTGATGCTACTGCCATTGTCTATCAGCACCTTGCTGAACTTCACTCGAGTTTGCGGCCCTTTCATGATTGGGTCCACAACAAGAGCATATCCACCCGGATTCGGCATGATCTTTGGGTGATCCTTGGGTGACCAGGTAATTTCCTGATTGGACCACATCATGTACTTGGGAACTGCCGGCATCACAGCATTGACCTCCATGGAGCGCCGGTGTACACTTTGCCGGTCTGTTGGCTCAGTGACAAAGACAACACAGCACAGATGCGGATCTTCGTAAACATTCCGGCCTAAAGGTGCCGGTGGAGGTGGCTGGTTATCATTTTGCTCTACCCGGTTAACTTGCTGGTACAGCTGCCGGTTTGGCTGCACCGGTAAGGCGTTTGCCCCGGTAAGCGGTGGTGGTGGCGGTAGCTGTTGTTGCTGCTGCGGCATGTCTTGCGGTGGCCGCGCATCTTTCACTGTTCCTTTTTGCATCAAGTACTTGGTCCAGGTACAATCCTTCGTCAGATGGTTTGACGGATGTGCCGGATTCGGCGTGTGCCACCGGCAAGGTTGATCCATGGCAGCTTCCATGGTGTATTTTGCGGGTTCTTGCCAGTTCTTCTTCTGGACCCAGGGTTTCTTTTCCACCCATTGTTTCTTAGGACCCGCCCATGGCTGCGATCCGGTTTTTTGCCTCTGGCTGTCGCTGGCCTCAAAGTTTTCTGCCGCACAAGAAGCAACTTGCTGCGGACCGTACCTTCGATCCGGAAAATCTTCCCTTCTTTTGTTATTCCGGTTGTCCCGGTGTTGTTCGTGGCGCAGCTGTTCCGGCTCCGGCTTTGCCGGCTGCGTTGGGTCTCCCAACGCATAGCTATCCGCCACACGTATCATCTCTGCCAACGTTGTCGGCATGTTGCGCTGCAACTTTTGCCACAACGGTGAACCTCTTCTGCATCCACTGCTAAACCAAGCAATGGCTTGTGCCTCGATCACCCCTTCACAGGAGTTCCTTGTGGTGTTCCACCGGGCTAGATAATCCCGGTCTGTTTCGTTCGGCGCCGCACGCACAGAGCAAGTTGCTGCGGCCTGTTTGGCCTCTGATAGGTGCTGCTGAAATTGCTCACAAAGGCCTCCTCAAAATCCAACCAGCCATTTATGCTTCCTGCCGGCAAGTTGTTTAGCCAGATTCTTGCCGGTCCAACCAAAAACGATGGTATGATCCTCACGGCCCAACGCCGGTTTCCTCCTCCTGCTACGGTTCCTCCACCGCCTGCAACGTATATCGCGGTCACGTAATCCGCGAGCCAATCTTCCGGCTTTGTGGTGCCGTCATACGTCTTTGTGTCACGGGGCAACATAAAGTTGCGAACTGGTGGTTTTTCTTTCATGATCCTTGGGCCAAAACACTTTGGACCTGGAGGACCTTCCTCCTCGATCATTTCTGACAAGTATACTCTATCCAGACGGTGCCTCGCATCCCGTTCCGGTAAGTATCTCTCTCCCAGGCGTTCTCCCAATGGGTTCCGGTATGCTGCCGGTCTCGTGGAATCGGCTTCATCGTAACATTCCGGTACCGCGGCCCTTGCCTGCCGGTACCTTGGGGGATCTATTTCCTCCTCCTCGTACGCTGCCCTTGCAGCTCGATAGTTTTGCCCGATCTCATATTTACCGGCATGATTGTTTCCGGCATAGCCTCTGGCGTAGCCTCGCTCTGCCCCTTGGCTTTTTCTACCGGCATCGTGTTGCCCGGCTTGTTGCTTTCCGGCAAGAACCGGATCGTACACAGTCATCTGCTGCGCATTCACTTCTTTTTCTCTCCTTCTATCCGGATGGGGGGACGAAGCCTGCCCATGGGACTTGCTACCGGCATTCTTTGTCGACCGCGCGGATTTTGAGGCCGCGGCCTTGTTCAGCTTAGCCAGCTGCTCAGCATTTTGCTGCTCTATGGTTTCCAGCAGCTCTCTAACACGCTCTTGCTGCTTTAACAAAGCCTCTCCAGAAAGCGACTCGCACAGCTCTACTGCAGCCTTAGCAGCTTTTATAGTTTTATCCGGGCTGCTATACTTAGGCTTTTCCACGATGCTAACAGATGCAGAGGCGCTCTTGCCGGTAAGAATCTCTTTGCGCAAATCTTGATCTAGGTTGCGAGCTTTTAGCCGGTTTTCCGGCATCCTAGCAGCATGCGCGCTAACAGAAGCAAAGCCATGGGCAGCGTTATACTCACGTACGGTTAGGTTCAGCTCGCGCTGCGCCCTGACGATGTCCTTGCCGCTTTCCAGCATCTTCTGGCGCTGCGCCTCCAGCTCCGCCTGGGCCGCTGCCGGATCGATGTTCTGCGCGATGGGGGTGGCGAGGACGTTCATCGCCGCCTGGAGCGGTGTCTCCGGTGGCGCGGATGATGCTCCCGCTGCGCCTGCGCCGCGCTCCAGCGGTGGCTTAGCCGCACGGGTCGAAACCGCGCGACCGGCACCTTCAGCCGCAACCTCCTTTCCTGCACCAGCCACACCGGTCATCATTACCTCGACGCTGCCGGCGGCGCGACCAGCACAGAGCCATCTTGGCGGGTCCGGTGCCACCAGCACCGGCGAGAGGCGCCGGCGCACGGGTACGGTGCCGAAGTAGACGCGGTGGCTGCCGAACTCGATGATGCGGCCGTTCTTGGGGAAGACGCCGCCGTTGGCGAAGCAGCCCGCGTTGTCGTTGATGAAGTCCATGGCGTAGATGCTCTGCACCAACGCGGACACCGTACGCTCGCCGGAGACCTCGAGGACGCCCGCCCGAATGTGAACTCCATCAAGCGCCACTTCATGCCCCACGGTGGGCGCCAACTGTCGTCGTGGTGAACGAGCAGATGCCATAGGATGGCTTAGATTGGGGCCGAATGGACGCAAGAGGATTCGGGGGAGGGTTTGCGATCAGGTGGGAAGAGATTCCGGATGGTTTCCTCAAGAACTTGGCCAAGGCCAGAGGTTGAAGAAGAAAGACACAAGGAAGAACTCCCTCTAGATCACCATGTTCATAGATTCACACAAGTTACAGGCTCTGCCTTCCTACATACACGCGTGCCCGTGAAGAAGGGCTGCCCCCTCTCCTTATATAGGGGAGAGGGTGGCTTACAGAGCAAGAAACCCTAATGGCATCTTTGACTGGACAAACTACTTTACAGAGTTACTGTACAAAGCTACTTTAATCATGAGTGATGCCGGAGTCCTCTTTAATCAGGGCTGCTGATGTCCTCCGGCTTCTTTGGACGTCACCTCTCTCTTTGGCGCCAGGGCTCTGAATAAAGTTACTTTGCTTAGCTCATCCTTGTCTTCTTGCTCTGAAGAGAATCTTTGACCAGTCCTGCCGACAGGCTCTCCTTTCCGGTATCTTCTATACCGGGTTCCGGCATACCCCTTTGGGGATACCGGCTTAGCCTTGCTCTCCCGGATTCCTACTAGGCTTCCGGTAAGAACATTAAACCGGTATCTTGATGGCTTAAACCATCCGGTTTGGCATGCCTTTGGCATACCGGGGGTTATCCCCCCAACATAAAGCATAGTGATAGTTTGGCCCCGTGCGGTCACCACTAGTGGCTTTGCCCTTTGAGGCTTTGCCATCATTAGTGACCTTCTTGTTCTTATCTTGAGCGGGTTTCTCCTTGTTGTAGTTCTTCTTCTTGTGAGACTTGGGAACTGATGTCTACGGGTGCTTCTATTCTTGTAGACAGTGTTGGGCCTCCAAGAGCAGAGGTTTGTAGAACAGCAGCAAGTTTCCCTTAAGTGGATCACCCAAGGTTTATCGAACTCAGGGAGGAAGAGGTCAAAGATATCCCTCTCATGCAACCCTGCAACCACAAAGCAAGAAGTCTCTTGTGTCCCCAACACACCTAATAGGTGCACTAGTTCGGCGAAGAGATAGTGAAATACAAGTGGTATGAATGAATATGAGCAGTAGTAACGGCGCCAGAAAAGTGCTTGTCGGGCGTGCGATTGATGGTAGTAATATTGCAGAAGTAAAGATGCGGACAACAAGTAAACAAGCAGCGATAGCAGTATTTAGGAACAAGGCCTAGGGATCATACTTTCACTAGTGGACACTCTCAACATTGATCACATAACAGAATAAATAGATAGATGCTAGACTCTACACCCTCTTGTTGGATGATGAACACCACTAACTGTGTAGGATTACACGAACCCTCAATGCCGGAGTTAACAAGCTCCACAATATTCAATGTTCATATTTAAATAACCTTAGAGTGCATAACAGATCAACATAACCAA